>NW_028245035.1:0-154547 GCF_964263255.1 Lissotriton vulgaris
ATTTAAGTGAGATATATGGCCGGGATGCCTATCACCCCCTCCCAACACAATCCCAAGGATGGGAAGACGGACGCAGTTCTGAACTTTTGGAAGGCGGGAGGGAGTTACCCTCCCGGCCGTATTTATTAAAATATGAAACAAAATTAAAACATTAAAATAACAGTTTCCTATCATGTACAATTTTTCCTTTATACATTTTACTGCAGTCACGTTTATTGTCTAACCTTAACAAATCTCTAATACAAAGGTTCTCCTAGCCGAGTCTAAACATCCTGCAAATGCATACTTTCAAAATTAAAAATTGTACATCCTAACATTACGGGCCAACGGCAAGGTCGTAACCGGTGTCAGATCCCTACTACCAGAACTCCCCCCTCACGTGTGAGGGGTGGTCGCACAGAGGACTGTACCTCTAATGCCAACTTCCAATTTCCCTTGTCTTAACGGGGGCCCCTTATTTAACTCGACGCCATCTTAGTGGTCGTCCGAGGACTCGTGTGAGGTGTCTAGAAGGTAGTGTGGACCCCCCTCCCACCCCACACTGTTCACCACATCCGCCGTCGCGGATATCCTGGCCCCGGGAAATTCCTAGGAGGGGCATCGAGCCGCCTCCTCCCCTGGGAGGGGCCTATGACCGCCTTCCCTTCGGCGACCCCATACTTAGTGGGTGCCGCCTCCCATTGTGAGGGGCCAATGGCCGCCTCCCCCCGGGCGCTCCCATCCATAATGGGTGACGCCCCCTCTAGGGATCTTGAAATTACTGCTCACCGATCATGACCTTACCGCCACAGGCCGGATAGTTGACCGGCTATCCGGACCCCCCACACTCCTACTAAAGGTCATGACTATACAAACCCCGTAACCATGCTATGAAGTCTCCTATGAGTAAGACATTCCCCTCCCGGGACAAATGAACCCCGTCTTCGAGATACATGTGATCCCCCCGGATACATCCATGCGGAATACAGTGCAACTGCCCTGAACGAAACAATCTACCCAGCTTGTTATTAACCTTCCTTACTGAGTGATTCAAAGCTGACACAGAGAGGGCCCCCCGCCACACCTTCCTTGGAACGATGTGCGACCATGCTATCGTGCACCCTGGAATCCTCTTTGCCAACCAGCTAACAGTGGATAGAACCTGCTCGAGGAGTACACGTCGACCGAGCGACACCAAGTCATTGCCCCCCAGATGCACTATGATTATAGACGGCGGTGACCTCGTCCGCCCTAACAGTTCCTCAACAAAACACTGAAACCGGTCAATACAGAGCCCGCCCCTTCCATGGAAGGTCACTCTGTACCCGTATTCCCCAGCTGCGTGAATCATGTCACCTGCTTTGAATACGTCCGCGGCACGCCTCACGTATGAGTGGCCCACGACCAACACCACTCTTTCCTCAGCCGGTGATCTTTGACCGCTGGTCCCTAGGTGTCGGGTCGACTGCACAGTCCGCCCCACCTCGCAAGCTCGCGAAACTGTAAACCAAACAAAGACAAGAAGCGTGAGTGCATAACATTAGCTTCACAACATGTGCAACCGCACATACCTTTTATAACAGTTCGAGGACCATTGCCCCAATTGTTTCACCATTTCCACACTTTGACCCCTGGCTGTAGCCTCTGTAGCAGCCCCTATCCTGAAGGAATGGGTCCCAAAATCGCTCGGGTCCAAGCCCGCTGCCGCGATTGCCAAAGTTAACACCTGCTGAAACTGAAACCTTGTCAGTGGGGTGGTGTCGGTGTGTCTCAGCAAGCTTCCCCCCCATGTTACAGCCCTTTGCGCCAGGTATTGCTCGACGCACTGCACCGGGCACATGGGGGACCCTCGCATGCGCTGGACCACAATACTGTCCCCCATCGCGCCCTAGTCGGTTTTAGACCTGGCTATTGTGATTACCATTGTATCACCCTTAATCTGAACGTGTTCCCGACATAGACCTCCCCCCACATCCTTCTTATTTTTTGCCACCAGACGCTCACCCGCATAGCCCCATGGAATGCTAATGCGAAAGCAGCCCGGAACAGCACTACTTCGGACTGGGAGGAACATGTCGTGGGGAGCACTGACATCAGCAGGGACAATCTTTCTAACCCAATCGGGCGCCTCTCGTCTACTCTATGACCCTCAAGGCGTTGCCATCCTCGTAGCGCCTTTTTAACCAAAAAGGACGATGTAGGGTCCTTGATGCCGTAAGCCTGCGCCATGAATGCAATGGCGGCCCGGTGCCTATTGGCCGTCGCTGCTGATCGACCTGCCTTGTGGAGTGCTACCAAAAACTTCAGTGCATACTCCTCCTGTCCCCACTTATCCCCTCCTGCTGGACCCAAAAATGCACAATAGGAATGAAACGCTCCTTGGTATGCCTTTCATACGTGCAACGAGAGGGTGCAGCTTCCAAGCACAGGAACAAGAGGATGCTTCTCTGGATTGTTGCTCCTTTTATTCCTCTTCGGGAGGGCGTGTACCCTCCTCTGGTACGCCTACGGGGCGTGACCAACGGTGTAGGTGTCTAGGACAACCCCTTCTTGGGCGGGAAAAGGCGTGCCCCGGCTACGCCGCTTCGGGCATACCAGCCGAGACACGCCCCCCGCCCAAAATGGTTTCCCGGGGGGATCCGGGCACCCTGCCATACGTTCGGAGGGACCGAGTGGTCGCCCCTTTCCATTACACAGAGTCACATGGTGCTAAGCTGCCGCCGGAACCGGGGATCTAGATGGGCTAGGTCAGGTGGTACTTAGGTTAAGAATTCTGGAATCAGAATGGAACACTGGTTTAGTGAATATATAATAACTAGACAGGCAGCGAATCCCGCAATACTACTAGTTGATCAGATTAGTTGGATCAATTTTATTGCAATTGTTGTTTCCCCAAATTTTTTTTTTGCGTTTGTTTCAATGTTTGTCTCTTTACATGATCAGCACCCAGGGGCGAGAAGACGGGGTCTGAGGCGGGAGCTGGAGAACATCCCTCCCAGGGCCAGGACTGTTCCTCCACTGAGGGCTCTGCTGCTGGCCCCAGTAAGTCCTCCTGTTGTTAATATTAATATTTATATTTACCTAACTTTTACTGCACCTTATTTTTTCCGAACTATTATTTCAGTTTTTCTAATTCTATTTTTTTTAAATCTTCGTTGATCTATCTGTTTCTAAATTCTTGTTATTCCTGCCCTTTAAATTCTTCTGCTCTGACTCTGTACTACTACTATTAGTCTGTCTGTAGCTAAGCTTGCCCAGTTGGCCACTCTTTATTTTTAAAATGTTTTAAAACTCAGATTCACCAATAGCTCTAACGACTGAGTCCAGTCCTTTGGTTGTCCTCTTCTAATCTTCTTAATTTTCTTCAGAGGCTTTTCGACAATAGCCACCAACAAAATGCCCAACCAGATATTTTACTATTTTTGATAGAATAGGACATACTACAACTGTCTACTCTACTCTAGTAGCCAAATTGTACTAGTGATGTATGTGATGTACGTATGGTTTTTAACAATTTTTTCAATCTCGCTAGTGAAAAAGAATAAATAGGGGGAGGTGTATATGGCATCTAAAAAATGTATAATATTTTTTCTAGGCGTACCGACTACCAGTGCAGGCGCCAGCGATGCCAGCTAGGAGGGAGCAGCAGATGCCGCAGCTGCTGCAGGGGTTGGTGAGCCAGCAGCAGTGGCGGGCGGTGGTAAGTAATACTAACATTCCTTACTTATTGACAATAGTTACACACTCGCTGCAAGAGAGTACACTGTATGTTAAGAGAGACTAAGTTGTTGTGAACATTGGTTGGTTTATTCAAAATTAGAGCAGTAGTATTAGCGGCGGGAGTTGAGTAACTAATGGCCTCTTCTATCTGACTTCAACTTAGCTGGGGAAGTTTTCTCGAAAATACTAAGAGTCAGGTGACCTTGATGGATGGGTTGAACAAAAAGGGAAAGAAGGATGGAAGGAGGAAGGATGGGCGAAATGTAATATATGACTGTCAGCGAGAGATGCGTAGGATGCATAGGTGGCTGATAGGAATCAGATGCATGGGTAGTTGAAGGATGGGTGCAAGGTAAAAGAAAATATGCCTTCCTGGGTGGATGAAACTGTATGGGTGATAGGAAGAATCCTCAGGGGTATTTCATGGGTCAAACTCAAAGGCATGCAAGAAAGGAAGGACACGCGTGGTGGTTTAAAAAATATATAAATTGTTGGTAAAACTAAGGATTCTTGATAGATTAAGAAGTATGATAGACATGTTTACTTTGAATGGATGGATGCCTACATGGTATTCAATCATTATAGCATAGGTGGAGACTGTCCTGGATGAAAAGAGTGAAAAAGAAAAATAAACCATGCCAGACTAGCAAAGCCAAGGAGAATGGAAGATTAGAACTGAAAAAGATGAGGCTAAAAGAGCAATGGAATGATTAATAAATGGAAAGAGAAACAACAAGACTGTTTTTGATTCAAGGTTGTATTTTCAGAATACTCCCTTGACTCATAGTAGTTTGCAAGCACAGCATATATATTGTGTATGTATGTTGTCAAGCGCCTCCCTCTGACTCTGAGGCCACTCCCTTCCTATGTCGTTTATTTTCACTGTGTCAGCCTGCCATGGGTGGCCTATTGGCTGCATGGTTACACAATCAATCAAAAGTACCTCATGTTGTTCCATAAATAATCAATGATCATTTGGATCAGATATTATCTGCCTTGTTGTAGTAGTCAGGGTGAAAGTGACACTGAGTATTTGCCCGCGATGTAACAGAGTATGGCCATCTATAATAGAAAAATAAGATGATTGTGTAGTTGTAGACTACAGCTTCCCCACCTGCAGACAGTAATAAATTAAAATAACGTGAGTCTGTGAAACAAGTATGTTTGTCTAAGGTGCAAGCTGACTGAGCTGGCATGCCGGCTACAACAAGGTTAATTGAGCTAAACAAGAGAGAGAAGAGGAGTGGTGTACTCCATAGTGCCTAGCAGTAGTAATGCCTGAAACTCCCACAAATGTTGGAGGCCGAGGAAGTGGGAGGATACCACAAATGTTATGTACTATGCTTGCTAGTGCTACTGTGCCACTATGCGTAGAATTAATTTTGTGTCACTGTTTTGCTAAGAGTATTGGTTACAGTAGTCTTTTTTCTTTCTTGATAAAGCTACTCCTTCCCAAACCAAAAAAGCAAAACCAGACAGGAAGGAAATGGCAGCCATGGCCCGGCACCGGAGGCTGAAGGCCACCTGCAAGCAATATCAGTGGCTGGTGTTTCTTGTGCAGGAGGAGGAGGAGGCGGCAGCAGCTCCAGTCTGCTCCAATTGCCCAGGCCCCAGCCAGGCCACCCCCCAGTGTTACGGCGCCGCAGTCTGGAAGCCTCTCGCCGCGCTTCATTCAACACTGCTGCCCCCGTGGATGCAATTGTAAATATTTCAAGCGCTGCATGCTCCTCCGGTTGGAACGCCTAGAGAAGCGGATAAAGGTCGTGGAGGGTAACAAACTACGAGCCCGCTGCTAAAGAACTCCGTTGCATTGCCCCTTTTTTAATTGTTTTTTTGGTGGGTGGAAATTGGGCTTTGGAGAAAAGTTGGGGTTTATATTTAATATTTATTATGGACAATTGACCGGACATTGGTTGGACTTTTTCTTAATCTTTGGACATTATTGACGTTATGGAGAGGGATTGGTCAGGTGTTGTGGGATTTTTACATTTGTTTATTTTGTAAAGGGAAGAAAATATATTTATACTTAAATTTTACATACAATGTAAATGTTTTGTGGGGGGTACTCTTGTACTTCACATGGTTTTCTTTGCTGCTGTAGGACCACAGCTAGTTTTTCATTTAAATAATCTGCCAATAGTTTAACACACAAACAGACAGATGCAATACCCTCACTTGTGAGTGACTTGTCCTACTAGTACTGTCAGTCTCTCCTCCTAGTCTAAGCAGTCTGCAGCTAGACTCGGAAGGGTGTGGGTGTGTGAATTAAATTCCATATTATTAATTATGTCTCCCACAACCTTCTTCTCTTACCTGTGATGGATGTTTACTTAAACCTAGGCAAAGCGATGGCTGCATGGTGATCATGGTTTGGATTCCAAAGATGCAATGCTGGATGTGGTAGTAGTAGTAGACACTGACAGTATAATTTGAAAAAAGAAGAAAGTGAGGCAGTCAGTTGCCTGAGGGAGACTTGGGAAGGAGTAGTAGAGTGAAGTACAGTACACAAGAAGACTGCCAAAGAAGAAACCATAATGATTATCAATGCTAAAGTAAAGTAAAACATAATTGTGGCTGGGATGGCTTAGTACAAGTTACAAACTGCAGTTGACTCATTATATGAAGTGGACAAGTGTAACCTTTAGTGCTGTAAGTATGACGAATCAATGCCGGCAATTAATTATGATGGATTATGTTCCTCTGGATAAAAACTGACTTGCAAATACTGAGCATGGGTGGGCAAGCAGAAGAATATCCTTGCCCTACCTTGAGTTAGTGTTGCTTTCACCACATCCACCTCAGCAAGTGTGTGATCAATTACTGAGTGAGTAAATGAATTTAATTTAGTCACACCTTAATATAAATCACACAGCCTTGGGAAAGGGGGTTAGGGTTTGATGAATGGTTGGGAAGGGGTATTTGAGGGAAAGGTTTGACAAAGACAAACATTACACATGGACAACACACAATCTTGGCAAATGACCATCATATTCATAAATCTGTTAAGGGAGAAAAAGGAAATGCATGCATCATTATGATTTTATGGTTAATGATGAGTAGTACTGACTAGACTAGTAGACAGTACAGGGCAGCAGGATATTATTAGAATTTTTATGATGCAATTGCCTTGGCTGTCTGCCCTCATAGAGACCCATATTACATACATTTTATGTTCTGTTGTACCGGGCTTCCTTTCAAAGCTATCAAAGAAAATAAAAAAATAGCTGTAGGGCTCAATTATGAGCAAAGAGCAAATATAATAAACAACAACACAGTCATAATAATTGAAGAGAAAAAATGACTCAAATTAATTAAAAGATGATGAATGATACTAAGTTACTGTATGTTATCATGGTCAAATTGGGGAGTTGCATCATGGCATTCCTCTCTTGGCATTCCTGTTGGTTCTCCCTTCCATGGACGCTCCATCTGTCAATCTAGGGTGCACTGCCTGCCTGGTGGATGCAGATTGTTAAGGTAAGTGTGAGTTGTTTTTCCCAGTACAGCACAGGGTAAAGGCCGGCCTGTAAGTGTAAATGGAAAAATAAAAGGGATATTGAAAAATCAAGGAGTAAAAAAATGCATAAATTATGGAGGAGTGCAACAAGAACACTTTTAGAGGCGGCGTGGCTAAATCATGTCTACTCTGTTTCGAGCATTAACCTGCAACAACAACAGGACAAAGCAGGCCCAAGGCACCCACCCAACATCCACTTAGCATAGATCTAGAGCCAGATAGAGCACACAAATCCAGCAGCATTGAATTTTCCAAATTAAGTAACTAAATCAATGCACCCCTGTGAGTCATACCACCATTGTCCACCCTTACACAGACATGTAGGTCTGCTGTGCCTGTTATTGATTTGTTTACCTTTTAGGGCATTTCATGAAATGCCCCAAGTTATTCCATCAATCATCTCTGATCCATCTGACTGACTGTTATCATCATCATGGTGTCCAACTCAGTCGTTAGAGTACCGAATGAGTCCAGATTCTATATTCAAAAATGCAATGGATCGTAAAGTACAATTTTGTTATTAAACAACAAGAAGGAAAACTTTTAGTGTGTAGATTAAATACTAGTCCACTTCATGTACAACAACAACACAAACACCAATCACTCAGAGTCAGCGTCTAAAGAATGCCATCCATCATTACCTGGTGTTCTGAAGGGGCAGTCCCTCTTGGCTTGGAAAGGTGGTTAGCAATGGACATGTTCTTTGGAGGTACTCAAAGAGGCAGGCACACAATTCTTGTACTATTCTCCATCCAATGTCTGGCTTGAGGGAAATGGATTTAGGGCAAGTCAGGATGGAGCAGGACTCGGAGGAGAGGACTTTAATAAATGCACACAGTTGAAACTTCAATGAGGCAATAAAGAGAGTAAGATAGTGGTGATGGATGTGTTGTGATTCGAACCAGAAAGACAGAGACACACACAAATAATAAAAGTAAATAAGGAAGAAAGTAACAAGTTGAAAGCTTAGTTGTCAGGGAAGTAGAGCTCATCCTCAAACTCAGAAGTAGGTCATATAACAAACTACTTCTATGACCTAAGTCGCCTTCATCATCTTCCTGCTGTGCTTTCAGTTATGGTGTAATCCGGTGATAGAGTGCTGATTCATTTTGATCATGGTTAACCTCTCCACATTTTGCGGCAAGAGACTGGTCTTTTTCACTGTTACAACAGCACCAGCAGCACTGAAAACACCCTCAGAAGAGACACTTGTAACAGGGCAAGCCAGATAGTGTATCACCAGCATGCTGAGCACTGACCATTGGCGACTTTTCCCATACAAATACAGCTATGGGTTTTGATCAATGTAGACCTTTGTTGGGTCATCCAGATAGGACTGGGCTGTCTGCTCAATGGTCAGGGGTGCTCTGCTTTGCTCAGCCTCTTTTGCCCCAGCTTCAGCACTGGATCTAACAGGCCCTTGCTGTAGATTGCATTCCTGTGTAGTGGTGGGGCTGTTGCTCCTGTTCTTGTTGTTGGTGTTCTTGGTGTTGTTGGTGGTTTTGGCCATTGAGAGCCATCCGCACTGCCCTCAGGCTCTGAAGTTGAACTTGACGCCGGCTGCCCTGCAGTACTTGTTGTCGCCTGGAGTAGTGGACCTCTAATTGCCGGCCGTTCTTTTTCTAAGAGACTGGCTTCCGCAGATATCCAAGTTTTGTACTTGGCAACTTCCACTTCTGAAAAAGGAATCAATGTGTTCAGTACTGCTTTCTACTGTGGATCCAGAATTGTGTCAGAAATGTAATGGTTGGATGACACAATGTCTCTTTGAACCCTTGTATCTGCAGATAAGCTAAGGGTTAAGCTCTCCATCAACTCATATGCTTCTTTTTTCCTCCACACCTGCATACATTGCAGACACCCCCTTCAGCTGTTCCTGTATGTTAGACCTGGCACCCTTGGCGTGGGTCTCCCTTCCATTTTTGCTGTTGCCTCATGTGTTTTTGCTGGTGTTAAATGCTTTGGGCACTGTGCAACTGCTGATCAGTGCCTTGGTGCAAGTGCTCCCTATTGTAAATACATGTATTAATTGGTGATTCCATGATTGACTGTTTGGTTTACTGTCAGAGCCTAGTACAGTGCACCAGGGGTGCCCAGGGCTTGTAATCCAAATGCTGCTAGTGGGCCTGCAGCACTGGTTGTGTCACCCACAGAAGCAACCCTGTAAAATGTGTCTAAGGTCTGCCATTGCAGAGCCTGTGTGCAGTCTGGTACTGTCCTGCTGACTGGGCAAGTGCACCCACTTGCCAGTCCCTAAACCTTCCCTTTTCTTCATATCAGTCACCCCTATGGTAGTCCCAGGGGCAGGGTGCGTTGTAAGTATAAGGTAGGACATGCCATGGTGTGTGTGGCATGTCCTAGTAGTGAATTACAGCCATTTTCATTTTTCACTATTGCAAGGCCTTTTTTTTCCTACCCTGACTGACTCCGAAGGTGAAACCTTGATAAATCGAGACCCCATCTTCCTAGTAGTATTAACATATAATGTGATCTGGTTGGCCACAGTTGGTGCATCTCGCCTTACTAACCGAGATTGCCACCGAAGCACTTAAGACAAGATACGTGTTACAGGTCTTACTATTTTCAGTTGCCCTTGAAACGAGTACTCATCTTTCTGGCACTCCCCATTGGACCTGTTTCACCAGATAGATTAAGCATCAATCTAATGAACTTTTGAAGAATTTCAAGTCCTCTGCCTATTTTCCTGAAATGTACGATCTGACCCAGGACTACGGGAATCGGTCCTGAATTTTATTGACTCACATATGAGTGATCACCAAACATCTTATCTTAGGGTTACTGAGCCTATATATTATAAAAGCCCTAATGAAGTTCCCGTGGCACTGGGAACGAGACGCGTTGTAGGTGTGCCAGTGTTTTTTCACAAATTTAATAAAAAGACGAAAATACGAAGTACTTACTTGTCACTTGCCCTGACTTCTAGGAAGTGCACATTCTTTTGGTTTGAACTATTGCAAGGTTACCTGTTCTCCATAGGCCAGAATGGGTTGTTAGAATTATTACATTTTATAATCCTAACTGACTGAGAGAACATGGTAGAAATTCGAGTTTAGTATGCCTGAACTCAGAATAATAAAATACATATTTTAGTAAAGTTAGTTTTAATATTCTGTGTTTGAAAATACCACTTTTAGAAAGTAGGTATTTTCTTGCCTAACCTTTCAAGCCTGCGTCTGCTAGGTTGTGTATTCCTTTGTCTGGAGTTTGTTAGTGACAGGGCTGGGGTGTTCTAGATGGGAGGGAGGAGTTACACCTGGCACCTGAATTGTGCTGGGCCTTCCCTCTACAATGCTGGCTACACCTCCTGTGGTGTGTCTGATATCTCTGCCCTGCACACTAAAAGAAGGAATCCTGTCAATAGACTACTCCAGGGCTGTGCCTTCCCTCCCCTCTGCTGGCTCCACCTCCTGTGGAGCGGCTGATGTCTCTGCCCTGCACAGTGATTAGAAGTAAGGAGTACTGTAAACAAACTGCTCAGGAATTGGTTTGGACTAGGCAAAAGCCCCTCTCCCATCAGAGAACAAAGGATTTTGGGGTATAAATATTGGGACCCTGAACTAGGCGTGGGCGGAAAATCCGTTCCGCTCGCGGATTTTGCGGATTTTCGGGAAATCCGCAATCCGCGAGATTTGCGAATTTCCCGCAAAATCCGCAAATCCGCGAGCAGCGGATTTTGCACGCACTGCTCGCACTGTTCGCGTGAGTTCGCGCCCCGCGAATAAGTGCAAAATTGCAGAAATACGATTTTAGCAAAACTGAAAGTAACTACTTACCAGGTTCAAAAGTTCAGGCTCATCATTAGTAGCCATTTCCTGGAGTGCTTCCTGAGGGGCCCCTCCAGAGTTCAGTTGCCAGTTGAAACTAGTATGTGACCCTGCTCTGAACCTCAGAATAGTTACACATATGCCACAAAGGTCCTGAATTACAGCTAAGGGAGACAAGCAGGAGCCAGGCTGGAGGTTAAAATCCATTAATCAGCCCCTAATTCATTATTGTCAGTTGGGGCAGGGCAGGTGTTGTAACTAATTTTGCAACAATGAAAGCACTTAGCAAGTGCAAAAGATCACTAATCAGGGCGCACTAAGGAAGCAGGTGCCAGCTAAAAAAATATTCTGTGACACATGAATCAGCCCCAAATTAATTCAGGTCACTTGAGGCAGGGAAGGTGTGCTTTGCTTTGCCGAAAATAATGTACACTGGACAACCAGAGGGTGTGGTGATGAAACAGAGGGTGGCTTGGGTGGGCCAGAGGGTGGCATGAGTAGTCAGAGAGTGGCAGTGGTGACAGAGAGTGGCAGTGATGAAGAAGAGTGTCCCAAACAGGCTGGACACGTAGAAACAACAAGTTCGCGAAACTTGCGACCCGACAGGTAAGTTCGCAATTTGCGAAAGTGTACAAAACCCTCGCGAACTGGCAGAAACACGGGCGAACACAAAAAAAAAAAAAATCCGCAAATTCGCGGGAATTCGCGGATTTTGCGGATTGCGAATCCGCAAATCCGCAAAATTCGCGAACGCGAGATCCGCAAAATTCGCTCATGCTTACCCTGAACCCATGAAATTAAAACACTCTGGACTGCAAGAAGAAACCTTTGCTGAGAGACCCTTAACCCATGAAATTAAAACACTTTGGACTGCAAGAAGAAACCTTTGCTGAGAGAGGAACCTGAAGAAACTGATTAGAGACTATCCCTACGCTGAAGTGCTGCTTGGGGGATTGGAATTACAGTAAGAGGGTCAACCGGGTAGTCAAGGGACCTGGGTAGTTAGTATTATAGAAAGACTGGTCCCAGACCATTGGAATTAATTTAGATTCAGTAAAATTCTTAAACCAAATTACTTATAAAACACTATTGTTTATTCAAATAGTGTAAATACGTTTTTCACTGTATTTTTTCATGTATAGGGTGTATATACATAAGAATAATTAATACACATCTTAACAGTGCCTACTGTACAGGAAAGGGGGAAATGGGTGGTACAGTGTTGGGAAAGTGTGGGTGGGTTCAAGTGACAATCCAATTGTAAATTGCTTACAACAATTGAAAATGGCTTCAAAGTGGAGCCTAGCCGGAATTAATCAAAAAATCATTTTCTTTGTTACAGTACTCTCTTACCTTAGTGTCTAGATGTTGCTGAGGCTGAGGCTGATGCGGATGTGGGCGTTACCACTGGTCTGCTGGTAACAGGGCTACTTTGTGTACCAGAAAAAATATCTCACTCTTGTTCACATTCCACCATGATCATAGCTTCTACTTCTACATTACCACCAATGGCAATGCGTGCAGTTTTTTGGCCTGTAAGGTGCTCCTCCCACTGGATCAAGTGGCGTATTTTCATATGGGTTGTTTGGCCTCCGATATCATAGTTTGTACAAAGCTTACCCCGACTAGCAGCTTTACCACAAATGGAGCATATAGCAATATTTTCCTCTTTACTGTGGAATTGAACTTTCTGGTGCTGCAGGAGGTGCCACTTGCAATGCTGGATGAACTGGAAGGTGGGTGTGGTGGAGTTTTTACTCTCTGCAGACTCAGTACCTACTTCTACTGAGGTGGTTGTGCTAGATGTAGGTCATTGCTGGGCCTTTGCAAATGCAAATATGGAAGCTGCAGGTGGTGTTGGTGTTAAATGTGTTGGTGGTATCCGTGCCACATCCCTCACAGCAATTGGGATAGGGTAATGTCGGTCTCCACTGGGGCAGGGCTAATGTCCATGATGACCAGCTCGTCAATATCCTTCTATTCTAAATCTACCTCCATAACTCTAAGGCTTTCCGGAACCTTCCTTTTCCCTAGCCTTTTCTTGTGGCGTGTCTCACTCGCAGACTGAGGTGGTGGCTTCCACTTGGCATCTAGAAGAAGGGTTTGCAGAAGAACTCAATTGACTAACCCTCCTTTTCCTTGCTAGGGATCTGGAAGACAATGGATCTTCTCAAAGAGTGGCTTGCTCTTCTTTCTCTGCAGGAATATCTATCTCCTGAACTTTCCCTACTTTGGGAGGAACAACTACCATTTTTGGTGGTGGTTGCGGCGGTTGTTGCGGTGGTTCTTGCGGCTATTGTTGTCCACTTATCTGGGTACTGCTTTCCGATAATGATGAGTCAATTTAAAAATCACTGCTCGTCGGTATTGTTGTGATTTGACTGGCTGCCTCTGCGATAGTCATGGGCTTGGCCTTAGGTTTAAGGGATGGGTCCACTGATTCGGGGGTGCTGCACCCAGCTTGCTTCCCGGACACAGCAGCTGCAGGTGCAGTTTTTTGTTTCCCAAAAAACATATTGGGCGGCACACCAGTCTTTGTAAGTGGCAGTTCCTTCTTCTCACTGGCAACTTTCTTGGTACTGGAGGACCTTGTACCTTTCTTTAGGGCCATCTTCTTCAGATGTCAGCAGCACGCAATGACACAAATGAAGAGATGTCTGTCTGTGGTCACACGTCACGTGACATTGTGCACAGCAGGACTTCTGTCTGGCAGTACAAAGGGTAATGATGACACCGCCTCCTCTTTTCTGCACATAAAAGCAAAGAAGCTGGGAGAACATCAGTGAAACGTTGCATTTGTTGTTGTGGTTCAATTACTACTAGTACAAACAAACAAATATAATATATAACTTAGTGCGTGGTCACACTTGTTAGTGTTATTAGTAATATTATTAAAAAAACATAACAGCAGTGTAGCCATTTGTGAGACTTTGACAACAATGGCTTTCGTGGTGTACTGTGTACACTAAGGAAGTATGGGAAAGAAGAACAACATACAAAAATACAAATTTAATTGAACCTAGTTGGCATTTTGCATCATGTGGGACGTAGCATACAGGGAGCTGCAGCTGGTAATGTGGATGAAAGCAGTAAGCCAAGAGGAACAAAGGAAAGACATGCAGGCCTATTGTAAAAGCAGCACACTAACTGCCACCACAAAATGGCCAACAACCACATGGCCACTCATAGTCACAACAAGCAGGATGCCTGTAAAATATTTAAGTCAAGCAGACCTATAAGCAGACAAAGGAGGCATGTTAATCAACAAAGCTTTAATCCAACAATGCAAAAACAAATATCCACAGGGCTAAAAAAGGTTTGCAAGTTACACAACAAACATACCACACACATCCAACAAAGGCATTTAACGCACACCAAAAAAGTGAATTACCCTTAAAAACACATTTTGCAATTCAATCCAATTCCATCCATGCCCTTAATGATGTTTAAATTCAACAGACACCACAGAAACAGTTGTTTTATGCATCCATGAGTAGATCCTGCCCTACTGACTGAAAGGCATATTGGCAAACTACTGGGCTAGTGAATTAAATAAATATTGCAAATTGATTGCAAAAGTTCGAGAAAATGTAAAAAAATTTGCAACATGTTTCCTTTATAAAAGAAAACTGCTAGAAACATTAGATACAAAGAAACAACGAACTAGGCCCCAACTGAAACTACAGGCCATCCAGGCCACGACAATGAATTTGTAAGAAACAATGAAAAGTACAAAAAAAATAGGTGCAATGCCCCAATCAAACAAACAACACCAACTTTCCAACTTACTTGAGAAATCTCAAATACAAACACACAGAGAGTGATCCTTCCAGCTCCAAATCCAAATTTAAAATGAACAGGAGATGGAAAAAGCACTGGGAGGAGCCTGCTGGACCGGTACAGGAAGTTGGAGACTCTGGGGCACTTCCTTCCTCTTAAAAAAAAAGTAAAAAAAGAGAAAGGACTCCCTGCACAAATAAAGTACTGCCAAATGTCAATATGAGGAGTTGTTTTAATGCAACTCATCATTTTAAGAAGGTTTTGATGCTGCTCAAGAGATATTCTTCTCCAGATTGCAAAAATCTGCTTGTTCGGCTGGACGATCTTCACAAAACTTCAGCCGGAAGTACGATGGCACGCCCGAATGATGTGTTTGCGATTGCTCACGCTCGCAGGACCATGCGGCCAGCTAGGCTACCAAATCTTGTGGCGCTTGTGAATGGATAGGAAATCTCGTTGGCAAATGCAGGCATCCAATTAATTCGCTCCGGCACACGCAAAAACGCCTTTGAGTGAGCGAACACAAAAAAAAACTCTGCTCCGCTTCGTTGTAGTTTTCAGTAACTCTGCGTTCTACACAGAATGTGGAGTTGCCAAAAATCTGAAAACTCTGCGAGCGGAGCGGATTTTATGCCCAGGGTTAAATACAAATAGGCCTGTCCTCCTTTTTCTTCTGTGAGACATAGTGCAACAAGGCATTCCTGTTGTTGTTGCGAACCTATTTCATTGCCTTTTCCACTATTCTGAGTAGGTACTGTCTGGCATTTAGCTTAGTTGCTAAACTCTCTACTTGTGCCTTATAATCTTGCATATCCAAGCAGTTTCTTCTTAACCCTCAAAAATTAGTCTAAGGGAAGGTTCTCCTTCAGGTGTTATGGATGGAAACTATCATGAAGTAGCATGCAGTTCATGGCAGTCCCTTCCTAGCGTGTGGTTGTTTTTAGGGTGCCCTGGTCTGCTATTATGTTGAGGTCAAGGAATACCAGTATGGCCGGGATGCCTATCACCCCCTCCCAACACAATCCCCAAGGATGGGAAGACGGACACAGTTCTGAACTTTTGGAAGGCGGGAGGGAGTTACCCTCCCGGCCGTATTTATTAAAATATAAAACAAAAATTAAAACATTAAAATAACAGTTTCATATCATGTACAATTTTTCATTTATACATTTTACTGCAGTCACGTTTATTGGCTAACCTTAACAAATCTCTAATACAAAGGTTCTCCTAGCCGAGTCTAAACATCCTGCAAATGCATACTTTCTAAAATAAAAATTGTACATCCTAACATTACGGGCCAACGGCAAGGTCGTAACCGGTGTCAGATCCCTACTACCAGAACTCCCCCCTCACTTGTGAGGGGCGGCCGCACAGAGGACTGTACCTCTGTGCCAACTTCCAATTTCCCTTGTCTTAGCGGGGGCCCCTTATTTAACTCGACGCCATCTTAGTGGTCGTCTGAGGACTCGTGTGAGGTGTCTAGAAGGTAGCGTGGACCCCCCTCCCACCCCACACTGTTCACCACATCCGCCGTCGCGGATATCCTGGCCCAGGGAAATTCTTAGGAGGGGCATCGAGCCGCCTCCTCCCCTGGGAGGGGCCTATGACCGCCTTCCCTTCGGCGACCCCATACTTAGTGGGTGCCGCCTCCCCGTGTGAGGGGCCAATGACCGCCTCCCCCCGGGCGCTCCCATCCATAATGGGTGGCGCCCCCTCTAGGGATCTTGAAATTACTGCTCACCGATCATGACCTTACCGCCCGACCAAAATAAATACGACGTTTTGAACCTAATGAAGAGAGCGATAAACGGTTAATTGGACATTGCCTATGCATCCATATATCTACACACACCTTTAATTAGACTGTGCAACCTTCGCTCAACTGGATGAGAGAATTGTTATGAAGCAAATCACTTTATTGCAGTTCAAACATTGACACCTTTATTACATACTACAATAAATCCTGGAAAAAAGATACTATTAACGCCAATCAACTTTATTGCATTTACTAACGTTACACAAAGGGGTTGGTGGGTGGGTCAAAATTGCTCCTTGTTCCGTCTAGGGCTCACGTGCAATGAGAGGGTGCAGCTTCCAAGCACAGGAACAAGAGGATGCTTCTCTGGATTGTTGCTCCTTTTATTCCTCTACGGGGCGTGACCAACGGTGTAGGTGTCTAGGACAACCTCTTCTTGGGCGGGAAAAGGCGCGCCCCGGCTACGCCGCTTCGGGCATACCAGCCGAGACACGCCCCCCGCCCAAAATGGTTTCCCGGGGGGATCCGGGCACCCTGCCATACGTTCGGGGGGACCGAGTGGTCGCCCCTTTCCGTATGGCCGGGATGCCTATCACCCCCTCCCAACACAATCCCCAAGGATGGGAAGACGGACACAGTTCTGAACTTTTGGAAGGCGGGAGGGAGTTACCCTCCTGGCCGTATTTATTAAAATATGAAACAAAAATTAAAATATTAAAATAACAGTTTCATATCATGTACAATTTTTCATTTATACATTTTACTGCAGTCACGTTTATTGGCTAACCTTAACAAATCTCTAATACAAAGGTTCTCCTAGCCGAGTCTAAACATCCTGCAAATGCATACTTTCTAAAATAAAAATTGTACATCCTAACATTACGGGCCAACGGCAAGGTCGTAACCGGTGTCAGATCCCTACTACCAGAACTCCCCCCTCACTTGTGAGGGGCGGCCGCACAGAGGACTGTACCTCTGTGCCAACTTCCAATTTCCCTTGTCTTAGCGGGGGCCCCTTATTTAACTCGACGCCATCTTAGTGGTCGTCCGAGGACTCGTGTGAGGTGTCTAGAAGGTACGGTGGACCCCCCTCCCACCCCACACTGTTCACCACATCCGCCGTCGCGGATATCCTGGCCCCGGGAAATTCTTAGGAGGGGCATCGAGCCGCCTCCTCCCCTGGGAGGGGCCTATGACCGCCTTCCCTTCGGCGACCCCATACTTAGTGGGTGCCGCCTCCCCATGTGAGGGGCCAATGGCCGCCTCCCCCCGGGCGCTCCCATCCATAATGGGTGGCGCCCCCTCTAGGGATCTTGAAATTACTGCTCACCAATCATGACCTTACCGCCACAGGCCGGATAGTTGACCGGCTATCCAGACCCCCCACACTCCTACTAAAGGTCATGGCTATACAAACCCCGTAACCATGCTAAGAAGTCTCCTATGAGTAAGACATTCCCCTCCCGGGACAAATGAACCCCGTCTTCGAGATACATGTTATCACCCCAGATACAACCATGCGGAATACAGTGCAACTGTCCTGAACGAAACAATCTAGCCAGTTTGTTATTAACTTTCTTTACTGAATGATTCAAAGCTGACACAGAGAGGGCCCCCCGCCACACCTTCCTTGGAATCATGTGTGACCATGCTATTGTGCACCCCGGAATCCTCTTTGCCAGCCAGCTAACAGTGGATAGAACCCGCTCGAAGAGTACTCTCCGACCGAGCGCCACCAAGTCATTGCCCCCCAGATGCACTATGGGTATAGACGGCGGTGACCTTGTCCGCCCTAGCAATTCCTCGATAAAATACTGAAACCGGTCAATACAGAGCCCGCCCCTTCCATGGAAGGTCACCCTGTACCCGTATTCCCCAGCTGCGTGAATCATGTCACCTGCTTTGAATACGTCCGCGGCTCGCCTCACGTATGAGTGGCCAACGACCCACACCACTCTTTCCTCAGCCGGTGATCTTTGACCGCTGGTTCCCAGGTGTCGGGTCGACTGCACAGTCCGCCCCGTCTCGCAAGCTCGCGAAACTGTAAACCAAACAAAAGACAAGAAGCGTGAGTGCATGACATTAGCTTCACAACATGTGCAACCGCACATACCTTTTATAACAGTTCAAGGACCATCGTCCCAATCGTTTCACCGTTTCCACACTCTGACCCCTGGCTGTAGCTTCTGTAGCAGCCCCTATGCTGAAGGAATGGGTCCCAAAATCGCTCGGGTCCAAGCCCGCTGCCGCGATTGCCAGGGTTAACACCCGCTGGAACTGAAACTTTGTCAGTGGGGTGGCGTCGGTGTGTCTCAGCAAGCTTCCCCCCCATGCTGCCGCCCTTTGCGCCAGGTATTCCTCAACACACTGCACCAGGCACATGGGGGTCCCTCGCATGCGCTGTACCACAATACTATCCCCCATCGCACTCTGGTCAGTTTTAGACCTAGCTATTGTGATTACCATTGAATCACCCTTGATCTGGACGTGTTCCCGACATAGACCTCCCCCCACATCCTTCTTATTTCTTGCCACCAGCTCACTCACCCGCATAGCCCCATGGAACGCTAATGCGAAAGCGGCCCGGAACAGCACTGCTTCGGACTGGGAGGAACAGGTCGCGGGGAGCACTGACATCAACAGGGACAGTCTTTCTAAGCCAATCGGGCGCCTCTCATCTACTTTATGACCCTCGAGGCGTTGCCACCCTCGTAATGCCTTCTTAACCAAAAAGGACGATGTAGGGTCCTTAATGCCGTAAGCCTGCGCCATGAATGCAATGGCGGCCTGGTGCCTATTAGCCGTCGCTGCAGATCGGCCAGCCTTGTGAAGTGCTACTAAAAATTTCAGCACATACTCCTCCTCTCCCCACTTATCCCCTCCTGCCGGACCCAAAAATGCACAATAGGAACGAAACGCTCCTTCGTATGCCTTCCTTGTCCTGGGGGCTAAGCTGGCTCCCACGAGGTCCTGTAATCCGGGGCACCGAGTGACCAGAGAGTTTCAGGAAATGGTGCCGCCACTAGATCCGCAGAAGGTAGATAACCCCTGAAGGCCTGCATGTGGGAACGAGAGAGTGCATCAGCCGCCTGGTTTAATACACCCGGCACATGCCTTGCCCTAAACTGAACGTTCAGTCTCATGCACAGTAGGACAATTTCTTTCAGCAATCTCAAAATCAACTTGCAGCGTGCTGCCTGGTTATTTATGCATTCAACAACGGTCATGTTATCGGACCAAAATACCACTGAGCGATCACGGAAATTGTCCGGCCATGTTTTCAGGGCCACAAAAATGGGGAACAGCTCAAGAAACCCAATGTTACCTGTTAACCCATTGGTGTGCCACCACGTCGGCCATGTTTGCGCCGACCATCGATTACCAAAGATGGCGCCAAATCCCATGCTCCCTGCCGAGTCGGTCCACAAACCCAGCTCTTCCGAGGATGCTGGCGGTTTGCTCCATACCACTCGACCGTTGAAATCCGCCAGAAATGCCAGCCATATGCGCGTATCCTGGCAAACCTCTGCCGACAGTCTCGTACGGTGGTGTCCTTCTTTGAGACCGACCATGGCTTGTGCAATAGAGCGGGAAAAGGGGCGGGCCATTGGTATCACTCTAAGGGCAAAGTTAAGTTGGCCCACTGCTTGCTGCAACTGATGGAGAGTTACCTTCTCTCTGCTAATGCACAATTCTAGCGATGCCCTAAATTTCACTACCTTGTCCCTGGGCAAACGGAAGCATCCCTCCACTGAATCGAGCTCAATTCCAAGAAACTCGAGTGAACTAGATGGTCCCACTGTTTTCCCCGGTGCCAATGGCACGCCGAATCGTTTCATGAGATTGCAAAATTCAAACAAAGCCTGTGCACATTCCGTGTCCCCGGCTGGCCCCAAGAACAAGAAATCATCTAGATAATGCATAACCTGCGCATAGCCCGTAGCTCTGGTGAATGCCCATTGCAGAAAACAGCTGAATTTCTCAAAATAAGCACAAGAGATGGAGCAACCCATTGGCATACATCTGTCCATGTAATAGCGTCCTTGGAACACAAAACCCAACAGATGCTGATCCTGAGGATGTACCGGGAGCAACCGGAACGCTGACTCAATATCTGATTTAGCCATCAACGCTCCGGGCCCCAGGCGATTCAACATGGCGACGGCCTCATCAAAGGATACATACCGTACCGAACAGACTCCTGGATCGATGGCATCGTTTACCGAAAGACCCCTAGGAGCCGACAAGTTATGAATTAACCTAAATTCACCAGGGTCCTTCTTGGGGACCACTCCCAGTGGTGAACAAATGAAATTAGGAACCGGCGGATGCCTATACGGGCCGGCGACCCGGCCCCAGGCAACTTCCTTTGCAACCTTACTTTCCACCACCTTTGGGTGCTGCCGAACGGACAGTTGGTTTCTGCACAGTGAGTCCCCCCGAAAATCCCCCGCCGGGATGTGGAAACCATTCGAAAAACCGTCCCGTAACACCCCAGCGGAGACATGATCAGGGTATTCGTTTAGCCAGGGGATCATTGCCATGATATCTACAGGGGTAGGTAGTGGTACCCCTTGGCCGATATTAGACCTGTTTGGTACCTCCTCTACCCCCAGTATCCCCATTCTTGGCCCTGCACGAACTTTCCGGTTGTGAAGAATGTCCGCAACCTGCACACTCATGCCTGAACTTACATGTCCCCTGTGGCCTGGTGCACTTGCCTCTGTTAAAATTCCAGCAAACTCCTTTTCTGCCCCCATTCCCACTACTCCTGGGTTGGTGATCACCTGCGGGGTTTGCTCGAAAGGGCGCCGCCGACTGATGGCGGGAAGGCGCCGATCCATACTCACCAAGCGAGGACGACTTCGTCGTGCCCGGCATCATCTGCTTCTGCCAAGAGACGGAGTCGAGACAGTCCCACGTCAGAGACGAATCGTGCTCCTTGGCCTTACGAAATTTACTATCATAACCCCTCCATTGATCACCCTCATATGTTTCGTAGAAATCCAGTATACGTGTCTGATAACAGGCTAATTCAGTCATAATCTCTGGCTTACGTTCACCCATAATAGCAGTAAACATCCCAAAGGCCTTGGCCCAATTAGAGATCGTCTCATCCACCCTGAAGCCCACCATTTTGGCGCGCCACACACTCGGATGCAACAAATCTTTCTGAGCCTTAACGTACTCAATCTCGTGATGATCCGTCAGGAGCGAAAACATATTTACATATTTATCAGCCCAAATCATCTCTTTCGTGGCCAGAGGAATATGCTGAACTACTTTCTCCCTCCTTGAGGGCAAAGACCCCCCGTTTGCCATTGGCAAAGTCTGCTTACCAGACTCCACAGCTGGTCCTGCTGATTTTCCAACGCCAGCCGCTGGTTCTCCCATGGGAATCTGTGAGGGGACAAAAGGAACATTCGCCTTCGCAGCATCTCGCGATTGCCGCAACTGCTTCATTAATAACCTAGCCTCTCTGGCCGTGTCTCCGGGCGCCGCTGCCCCCTCGGTATTTTTTCTGAGCCACGCGGCCAACTGGGCGGCCAACTCAGGAGGCATTTCCTCGTCACTGGTGGGCGTCACTACAACCGGGATCGGCTGACCTGCATCCGGGATCGTTACAGGTACCGGGGCTTCGACTGGACTAACTGGGCTTACCGGGGGTGACTCGGGAACTGGAGACTCCCCCCCTGCCGCCCTATTCCTGGCCCTTTTACCTCTCCCTGCAGGAACTACTCCCGGCAATGCTGGTCCGATAAGCTTCTTCGGCCTGCCCGTATTATCCATTGCCGCCATTTTCTTTTTCATGTTCGCCATGTCCTTCACCAACATGCGGAGCATCTGCTCCATCCCAGCCTTCTTTCCGACCTTCTTGCCAGGCATCGTTGTCAGAGCCTTGACCCTTGCTGCTCCGCTACTCGACGAGGTCCTGGCTTCAGTAGTCCACAGATACCGGAAGAGAAGGATCCTGGAAGAGAAACACAAAAATCAAAATTGCTCCTTGTTCCGTCTAGGGCTCACGTGCAACGAGAGGGTGCAGCTTCCAAGCACAGGAACAAGAGGATGCTTCTCTGGATTGTTGCTCCTTTTATTCCTCTTCGGGAGGGCGTGTACCCTCCTCTGGTACGCCTACGGGGCGTGACCAACGGTGTAGGTGTCTAGGACAACCTCTTCTTGGGCGGGAAAAGGCGCGCCCCGACTACGCCGCTTCGGGCATACCAGCCGAGACACGCCCCCTGCCCAAAATGGTTTCCCGGGGGGATCCGGGCACCCTGCCATACGTTCGGGGGGACCGAGTGGTCGCCCCTTTCCGTTCGTTCTTCGTTATGGTATGTACGAATTTCAGAAATATGTTTTGTGTGTTGAACCGGCTCATTAAATTCCTAACTATCACCTAATTTCCTTCCCATATTACTAGGACATCAGCAATGTACGTCTTCAAGAATGGGTTCATGGGACGCAAGATTTTATGGGTTTCTAGGTGGCACACATAGAGGCGAGCGATAAAGGGTACAAAAGTGCTTCTCATGCTGGTCCCATGCTTCTGTACAAACTTCTCAAACTTGAGATAATTGATCATTAGGGCCCATTTGCAGCATTCCAGAACCACATTCTTGGGTGTGTGGTATTCCCAGTCCACTTCAAAGAGGACATCTTCAATTATATCTATTGTCTCTAGTTGGGGGAGCGTTGTGTAAAGATTTTCAATATCAAAGCCCAGGAGGAAGTGGAAGTCTGGGTCTAATCAATGTTGTGCAGGAGGCGTAACACATCTTTGGCGCCTTTTAAATTTGTGCTAGTATTTTGAACAACTAGTCTGAGAAATACATCCACAAATCTAGACAAAGGTTCCAAAATTGAACTGATCGCCAAGACGTTGGGTTGTCCGGGGGAATTGACCAGGTCTTTGTGGATTTTGGAGATGGTATAGAAATTGGGTAAGGTGGGTGATTTGTTAGTTAGGAAATTACCTTTCTTTTGTGATATCCATTCATTTGCTAAAGCTTGTTCTGTCATGCTACAGATTTTCTTTTTTAGAAAATTGGTCGGGTGTGTGTATATTTGCGTATAGTTCTTCTCATCTATGAGAAGACAGAGACATTCTCTGCAGCATGCCTCAGTTGATTAGATGACTATGGCTTCCCCTTGTCAGCTGATGTAATCATTATTTGTTTGTTATGCGCAAGCTTAACGGCTATATTCTTTTCCCTCGTTGTGTTGTGGAATGTCTTTATAAGGCTATGGTTGATTCCCCCAAGTCCTTTAGTACTGCCTTTTCAAAGTCTTGTATTTCTACTGGGTCCAGATAGCCTCAGTTGGCACTTTTATGCTCTATAATTCAGTTTATTCTTTAACAATTCAAACTACTATTGATGTCACAACAAGGAATTTCTGATAGTGATAAAATAAAATAAAATATCAATAGTAACTTGAGCAATAGAGAGATATTTTTGAATGAAAAAGTAATGAAATTCTTGAATCATAAAAACTGGACTCAAAGTCTAGAGTGGACAAGGTTAGACATTTACGGTTATGCAACAGAAGAGCTGAATGATGACGTTGTTGATTGATGTTCTTCATTCTATATCTAAAATTTGGATCACTTTTATGCATGGGTGGGTAAATGGGGCCAATGTGGGCTATTGGTAATAGAACACCCTGTAGTGAGTTGGTGTTGCTTACAACATTTCCGCCCCACCAAGTGTGTGATCACTTTATTGTGTCAATTAAGCCACATCTCAATAATTTACACAGCCCGGAGGAAGAGGGTTAGGTGTTTGATGAATGGATGGGAAAGGGGATTTGGGGAAAGGTTTGACAAGGACAAACACTACACAAGGACAACATTCATCTGGGCAATGAGCAGCAGTTAATCATCATTAATCTGTTGTGGAAGGAAATGAAGGAATAAGTATGACACAGTACAGTTAAATGCATTGCAAATAGTCCTTCTGCCCACAGAAACCCAAGTTATCAGACATCTAAATGCTCTGTCTTCTAGGTTGGAAAAACATAAATTATGGAGTTGTGAACCCACCCACCCAGTTCTGCAAATATGATTATTTAAAGCGAAATGATATTGTATTGCAAAATGTGGTGATGCATCTGCATTCTCCTCGGGAATGCCCATCTCTCTTGGGTGCCTGTCTGGACTGGTCCATTAGGGAAGCAGGAGTGTTGAACTAAGCTTTCACCTTTTGTTTGTGCAGGAGACTAGAAGGCCTGCGGATTGTAAAACAGAAACTGTATTTTAGGGTCAAGGAGAAGGGCAGAAGGAAGGTAAGCTTCATGAGGAGTGTACCAAAAAGACTCAAAGGCAGAGCAAAACAAACAATGGGAGGACTCGGAGTTTCCCTTTTGCCACCAGTGAAACAAACACACATACCCAGCAGCATTTCACAAATAAATGCACCTTTCTCCATTCCAAATAGCCGAGTATTGGGCCTAAATGTCATGGTTTCCAATGGTAACTTTTTGCTTGTAGTTGTTGATGAGGTAGTCCCGCCCCAAGTTCTTCCATCCTACTCCTGACTCTGAGTAACTCCATCCCAGTCATGAGTGATCCCGCATATTAGACTTGTAATGCACTGCTATTGCAGAACAAGTAGAGAAACAGAATTACAGTATTTTGTATACGTTTTTGCATGTTAACTACAATTACTGTTCTGGTCTCTGAAGACCCAGAAAAAAGGAGTACATCTGGCTAAGTATTAAAGGACTAAACACCTCCAGGAAAAAAACTAATCACCCATTATTCAGGCCCCAAACATTACAAATCATCTCAAGCAAATTCCCAAATTACAGTTGAAACCCTCCCTCACCACATGAGTGCAATGTTGACCTGTTCCAGTCCAAACACAGTAGTAGGTACACCATCTCCCCTTTGATGCAAGCAACAGATTAGAATTTGGCAGTCTTTTAAATCAAATGATGATCTGGGGCAGCTCTCCTAGGTGATGAAAAAACAAAAATATCATATTAGAGGACCATAAAGGTTAATTTTCATTAACTAGGTTTGTAAAGGCCAATCACCTCCAGAAAAAAATATCACCCATCACTGAGGCCCGAGCATTGCAAATCATCTCAAGCAAGTACCCACATTAAATTTGAGTACCCTTCCTCACTGTCTACCACCACATGAATCATCAATCATCACTCACAATCACTCACTCACATTGCAATAGTTGTAGTTACCTCTTCCGATCCGAGCAAGAATAGGGTTGGCAGTAGGTAGACAATTCATCTTTCAAACAGTAACACATTTCAAATTGGTATTGGCACTCATCAATATTTTTGGGCAGCCCTGCTAAGTGATGCAAAAAAGGTCAGGCATTTATTTATTTATTTATTTATTTATTATTACATTTCTTAAGCGCACAGCTACCCGTAGGTTTCCCGGCGCTGGGAGTATAAAACAGTATACAAAAATGGGGGAGAGTCTAGTCAGCCGTCTTACATATCGAAAAGACAGGTCTTAATTCCCTTACGGAAGGTAAGGAAGCACTTTTCGGAGCGCAGAAGGGGGGGTAAAGAGTTCCAAAGAGAGGGAGCCAGGAAGGAAAAGGAGCGCCCTCCCATTTTTGCTCTCTTGATGCGCGGTATCCGGAACTTGTTCTGGGTGGAGGACCTAAGTGTACGCGGTGGGAGATAATGCTGCACCAGAACAGATAGGTAGCGAGGAGCTTTTCCGGACATTATTTTATGCATGAAAACAAAGTGCCTTAAATTTGACCCTGCTCTCGATCCTCAGCCAGTGTAGTTTACGCATATGGGACGAGGCTGAGGATCTGGCGGGTAGGTTGCAAATAAGACGAACAGCCATATTTTGTACTACCTGGTACTTCTTCGTTACCTCCTTACAGGCACCCAGAAGTAAGATGTTACCATAGTCCAGGCGTGAGATGACAAGAGCCTGGACTACAGTTCTCAGGGTGTCAGCAGGCAGCATCCACGAGATTTTCCTAAGCCACCTGATGATGGTGGTACAGGTGGCGGAAACTTTCACGATGTGCTGCCTGAAGGACAGTTGATTGTCCAGGAGGACTCCAAGATTACGAGCAGAAGAGGTTGGGGTAGGAAGAGGGCCCATCTCTGGCGGCCAATGTTGTGGGCCCCAGAGTGGAATGTCATGGCCAAACAGGAGAAGTTCAGTTTTTTCCCCGTTTAGTTTTAATTTGTGCTCCAACATCCATGCCGAAATCTGTTTAAGACCAGCTTGTATGGAGGAAGAAGGGAGGTGCTTATTAGTAGAAAGAGAGTAGATGACTTGAGTGTCATCAGCATAGGAGTAAATAGAGAGACCTGCCTGTTCCGCCAAAAAAGCAAGAGGTCTCACATATAAATTAAAAAACAGGGGACTAAGAATAGAACCTTGGGGGACACCTTGATTGGAAGGAAAAGTAGAAGAAACAGAAGTAGAGGAAAAAACTTGAAACGTGCGGTTAGACAGAAAGTTAGAGATCCAGGCCAGGGCGGAGCCATCGACACCCACTTCTCTCAGGGTAGACAATAAGATGGAGTGGGAGACGGTGTCAAATGCGGCACTCAGATCCAGTAAAATGAGTGCCACGGTCTCCCCGTTGTCCACCCTTTGTCTGATGGATTCTGACACACCAAGGAGAGTGGTTTCGGTCGAGAAACCAGCCCTGAACCCGGATTGAGAGCCATGAAGAAGGTTAGAAGTTTCCACATAAGAACTAAGCAAAGAATTAACGTGTTTCTCCAAGATTTTAGAAAAACATGAAAGTAAAGAGATAGGTCGAAAATTAGATGGATTATTAGGATCTAAGTTGGCCTTTTTTAATAAAGGAACCACCATAGCGTGTTTCCAGTCGTTGGGAATGCTGGCTTCAGTGAGGGAGGCATTCAAAACCTTGAGAATAATCAGAAGTAGGGCTGGATCCAGAGAGCTCAGGATTTGGGGAGGTAAAGGATCAAGGGGGGACCCAGATTGTATGTCCTGTAGATACTTTTTTAAAAGCGGAGGAGAGATGGGATCCCAGGCATGCGAGGGAGGCAGGCATTGTCTCCAATGTCATGAAGGAATTGTAGAGGTTTCTCCAAAACTCTCTGGTACAGCTGCAATCTGACAAATATGTCTGAATAAAAAATGGCGGGGCAGCATAAATCTGACACAAAAAATAATGTTCCACTAGCTACTTTTTTAGGGGGGGCAAAGATAGATGTGCAACTATGCATAATCAAAAAGATCTATGGGGCACTGGTATACTCAGTCCAGGAAGTTCATCCTCAAATTCAGGTGGTGCAACCAGTAGTTGGTCAGCTAATACACTTGAATATGGCCAATCCTCCTCCTCCACCCCTGCTTCAGAAATGGTGTAATTGTGCGGTATGAAATGTAGGTTCATTTTCATCATAATCAATCTCTCCACATTTAGGGGTGAGAAACCGGTCCTTCTCACTGTAACCATTTCACCAGCTGAACTGAACACACACTCAACAAACACATGGCTACAGGACAAGCCAGATACTTAATTGCCAGCCTGTTGAGCTCTGACACACCAAAACATCAATTGGTTTCGACCTTGTTTGGCTTATCCTGATACTCCTGTAACTACCTGTGGATAGTCATTGGTGCTGCCACTTGCTCAACCTCTTTTGCCATCATTTCTGCACAGGACTTAAACCCTGCCGATTTAAATCACTACAACTCATAGGTTGGGTCCGGTCCTTTTGCTACTGTTGTTACTAGTGTTCTGGTGTTGCTGGCTGCCATGAGACAAGACTGCCTTCTCTTGAAGTTGAAGGTGGCACCCCAGAACTGCTCGGTGGAAGTCTAAGTTCCAGCCCTTCTTCGTCCAGGTCTCCTGCTTTCTCAACAATCCACCTCTTGTATTCTGAAACATACCATTCAGAAAAAGGAATGAAAGTGGGCAGAAATATTTAGTATCGAGAATCAATTAGTGTGGTACAGATGTACTCTTTAGCTGAGATGGTAGCATGTTGCAGCCTTGTTTTATAAGCCAAGCAAAGGATTAAACTCTCAACCAAGTCATGCACTTCTTGGTTTTTGTTCACACCTGCATGGGAAAACCTTTCAGACACCTTCTTTACCTGTTTATGTAGCAGATGCTTGGCCCATCGTACTTTCCATGCTAATTTCCCATGTGAAAACCTCAAAAGGAATTAGCATCTGTGTCAGGATTTTGACTAGACTCCATTTGTCCACATCCATTGTCATAGCTTGTGCAATTACATCCCCTCCTTTTTCAATGACATAGTCATTGATCTATTTCAACCACTCACACAGACGTTGCAACATCTAATAGGTCGAGTTCCAACATATTGGTACATCCTGTATCAGGGTATTATCTGGTGCTCTATTAGCACTCTGAAGAATCTGCAACTGCTTCTGACCTTTGAGAGAATGGCTGACACGAGTGCAGAATCTTCTGCAGGTGGTCAGTATGTTGTTGACTAGATCTTCTTTTTTGAGAAAGTCTTTCACTAACAGGTTGATGCAATGGGCCAACACAGGACCCTGAAATATGCACTGTCTGACATTACCTTGAGTATGTTATTGCATTTGTCCATGGCAACAAATCCAATTCTGAGGCATCTAGGTTACAGCCATTCATACACCTTGCTGTTAAATTTGGCCAAGATGTTTACAGCTGTATGTGTTTTCTCCATAGTGAGCATGGCCACTGTTGCTTGCCAACAAATGCTCTTAAAACTTTCCTCAAATCTAAGAACTGTAAATGTCTTTTGCTTTACCCACACAAAAGGGATGCAGTGTCAGCCATTCTCTCAAAGGTCGGAAGCAGTTGCAGATTCTTCAGAGTGCTAATAGAGCACCAGTTAATACCTTGATACATGATGTACCAATATGTTGGAACTCGACCTATTAGATGTTGCAACATTTGTTTGAGTGGTTGAAATAGATCAATGACTATGTCATTAAAAAAGGAGGGGATGCAATTGCAAAAGCTATGACAATGGATGTGGACAAATGGGGTCTAGTCAAAATCCTGACACAGATGCTAATTCCTTTTCAGGTTTTCACATGGGAAATTAGAAAGGACAGTACGATGGGCCAAGCAATGCCCTTGTAGCATCTGCTACATAAACAGGTAAAGAAGGTGTCTGAAAGGTTTTCTCATGCAGGTGTGAACAAAAACCAAGAAGCGCATGACTTGGTTGAGAGTTTAATCCTTTGCTTGGCTTATAAAACAAGGCTGCAACATGCTACCATCTCGGCTAAAGAGTACATCTGTACCACACTACTTGATTCGTGGTACAAAATATTTCTACCCACTTTCATTCCTTTTTCTGAATGGTATGTTTCAGAATACAAGAGGTGGATTGTTGAGAAAGCAGGAGACCTGGACAAAGAAGGGCTGGAACTTAGACTTCCACCGAGCAGTTCTGGAGTGCCACCTTCAACTTCAAGAGAAGGCAGTCTTGTCTCATGGCAGCCAGCAACATCAGAACACTAGTAACAACAGTAGCAAAAGGACCTTACCCAACCTATGAATTGTAGTGATTTAAATCGGCAGGGCTTAAGTCCTGTGCAGAGGTGATGGCAAAAGAGGTTGAGCAAGTGGCAGCACCAATGACTATCCACAGGTAGTTACAGGAGTATCAGGATAAGCCAAACAAGGTCGAAACCAATTGATGTTTTGGCGTGTCAGAGTTTAACAGGCTGGCAATAAAGTATCTGGCTTGTCCTGTAGCCATGTGTTTGTTGAGTGTGTGTTCAGTTAAGCTGATGTAATGGTTACAGTGAGAAGGACCGGTTTCTCACCCCTAAATGTGGAGAGATTGATTATGATGAAAATGAACCTACATTTCATACCGCACAATTACACCATTGCTGAAGCAGGGGTGGAGGAGGAGGATTGGCCATATTCAAGTGTATTAGCTGATTAACTACTGGTTGCACCACCTGAATTTGAGGATGAACTTCCTGGACTGAGTATACCAGTGCCCCATAGAACAAACAAACAGCAATTGCTTTCCTCAGAGCCAGACAGACAGTGTTGTCCACTGCATGTCATCTCATCATTCATTACCTGTTCCACTTTTTGTCAGCATCTTATTCTTAAGTGAAGGGCCACAGGGCAGCCTCTCTTGTCAATTTCAGAAGTAACAGTCAGCATAGTCAGTCATTCCTGTCCCACTTCTTTTGAGGGGACTCAACACGAAGCGTCAGTTTCTCGATTCAGTGTAATCCGGCCATCTGCCTTGAGGGAAATGGATAGGGCGAGTCTGGAGGAGGAGGATAGAGGAGCATGACTGAGTTGTGAACTTGTGAACTTCAGGAATGCAGACAGCGTCACCTTCTATATGGAAAAAAGACGAAGACAGTGCTGCTGATGGATTTGTTGTGATTAGAGTTTTGTTGTGCTAAAAGTTGCAAAACAAAGAAAGACACACAGAAATAAAAGTGAATAAGGACGAAAAAAAAGTAAGTATTTCAAGCCTAGGTGTCAGGGAAGTAGAGCTCGTCCTCAAAACTCTGTGAATTGAAACGGGAGTAGGTCAGCTTACAGAGAAGAACTTCCGTCACATAAGTCGTATTTTGTAATACGGTGGTATGACGTGCTGATTCATCTTGATCATTGATAACTTCTCCACATTTTTGGGCAAGAGGCGGGTCCTTTTTGAAGTTACAATGGCACCAGCAGCACTAAAAACACGTTCAGAAGACACGTTTGCGAGTGGGAAAGCTAAATAATTTTTCGCCAGCTTGGTGATCAGTGGCCATTGAGGCCTTTTCCCATACAATACACCAATGAGTTCTGATCAAAGAAGACCTCTGTTGGGACATCCAAATAGGCCTGCACCATCCACTCAAGGTCCTCCAGGGATGCTTCACTTTGCGTACCATCTGTTGCCTTTGCATCAACACTGGAACAAGCAAGCCCTTGATGAGTTATCCAATCTGCTTCTGACAATATTATGGCTCAGCCTGGGGCAGGTGATGATGATACGGTTGCTGGTGTTGGTAATGGCTCTGAGGGAAAGTTACTGCCTTCTACCACAGAAGTGGACCTTGATGCCGGATGGCCTGCTGCTTCAGTAGTACTTGTGGTGTTTCCTTCAATTTCCTGCTGCTCTTTTTCGAACCGAGTGGCTGACAGAGCTAGCCAATATTTGTACTTGGAAACATCTGCTTCAGAAAAAGGAATGAATGTTTTGCTGGCCAGTGCCTTTTTTGTACCGTGGATCCAGAATAGTGGCACAAATGTAATGTTGTTCTGAATGTATTCCTTTAAGCCTTGCATTGTCAAGTAGGCAGCTTAATAAGCTCTTCGCCAACCGATATGCATCTTGTTTTTCAGCATCAACTCGGAACGTTGAAGACACCGCCTTCAGTTGGTGCTCTAGCATGCGCAACAATGGGATAGCTTTGCCCAAAGTACAGTCCTCCATGCTGACTTCACGCGTGCAGACCTCAAAAGGAAGTAGCATGTCTGTCAGGCTTTTAATTAGGTCCCATTCCTCCACCTCTAGCCTCATGTCTTTCATAGAAGCACCCCGTGCGTGAAAGACATACTCATTCATTACCAAGTACTGCTCAAACAGACGCTCAAGCATGACAAAGGTTGAGTTCCAACGTGTTGCCACCTCCTGGATGAGTCCTCTCACTGGCACTTCACGGTCACGTTGAATGATCCTCTGCTGTTTCCGGGCCTTTAAAGAATGGCTGAAATGTGTGCAGATTGTTTGGCAGGTGGTCAGTAACTTGCTGACTGTGTTTTCTTTATTCAAGAAATCTTAAACAATAATGTTAATGCTGTGCGCCAAACACGGCACTCTGAAATAGCCACCATCAGCCATGGCCTTAACTATATTACTGCCTTTATCAGTGGAAACATAACCAATCATGCGCCTTCTTGGTTGCAGCCATTCAAAGACCTTACTGTTAAACTCCTCCAAAATGTTTACTGCAGTATGAGATTTCTCCATGGCAAACATGGCTACTGTTGCATGTTTCCGAGTAGCTTGAAAAATTGTGACACTATCAACACCTGCAGCTTTCTTCTCTCTAACACCCGCAAAAGAGACCCAGTGTGCAGTGATGCACATGTAATTAACGGCTTGGCAACTGGTCCACTTGTCTGTTGTTAGGTGTATATTGTGAACAGTACTCTTCTGCAAAGCTGTCCCAATCACGTCCAGCACATCTTGATGTAGTGCTGAAACCGCAACTCTGGCATAATGGGACCGGCTAGGAACCTTCCATTTAGGAAAGACTGTTGCCACAAATTCTAGAAAACCCACCCCTTCCATTAAAGAAAAAGGGAGAAGGTCCAGCGCTATTATTTTAGCCAGCATTGCCGTTGGTTGGTTGCGTTCAAATGGCGCCTTGGACCAAAACATGCTTTTAAGGGTGGTCTGGACCATTTTCATATGTGATGATTATCCAGACTTCTTCAACCCAGTTAGGTACATTGATGTACTTTTTCAGATTGGTGTCTCTACCAGACTCCTACTGTGCCTCCTACATGTTGCTGGGGTAGAGGATGTGGGCACTACCACTGCAGTGCTGCTGCCTGGGGTACTGTGAGTACCAGAAAAAATGTCTCTGCCTCCTTAACCTCCCCCCTGCATGATCAGCTCCTCGTCATCAGATGCAATATCAATGGCTACATTTGGATTTGTACTTTTGACTTTCCAGATGTTACTTAGGTGCGCCTCCCACTGGATGCTGTCGTGTTTTTGGAGATGACCTCTATGGCCACCAGTACCATAGTTGGTACCAAACTTACCCAGACTAACTACATGCTACAAATCAAACAAATAACTTGGTTTTCCGCCTTATTTGCTAATACTAAAGATGTCCCAAACTGGGGAGTTGAGATTTCTGGTGGTGGTGGAGGTGCCACTTTCAATGCCAGATGAAATGGAGGATGGCCGTGGTGGAATTTGCCTCTGTTGTGCACCTACAGCACCACTACTTGAGGTAATAGAGATCGAGCTGGATGGAGGTCCCTGCCGGCCCTTCTGTAAAGAAAATATGGAAGCTGTAGGTCATGTTGGTATAGTAGTTACCTGTGTTGGTGGTAGTAAAAATGTCTGTCTGCTGCATGCCCACTGGGGCTGGAGTGACGACTGTGGTGACTGGGTCGTCATAGTCAGACTCTTCATCAGCAGCAGAATACACCACTTCTACTTCTTCTTCGTCATCACCCATAACTGAAAGCCTTGTGGGAACTTCCTTTACCTAGCTTTGTCGGCTCATGACGTGCCTCCCTCTCAGACTGAATTGGTGGGTGTCAATCAAGATCTAGATCATCAGAAGGAAGGGGGCTTTAAAAAGAAGTTGTACTAGCCCTCCTTTTCCTTGCTGGGGATCTGGAAGACAATGGATCCTCAGGAGTGGCTTGCTCGGCTGATACCTCTGCATGAATCTCGATTTCCTGATGTGCAGCTACTTCTGGAGGAACAAGTATTGTGGGCAATTGTGCCTCTCCTTGCGCTTCTCCTTGCGCCTCTCCTTGCGCCTCTCCTTGCGTATCTACTTGTGCCTCTACTTGTGCCTCTCCTTGCGCCTCTCCTTGCGCCTCTACTTGCCTCTACTTGCGCCTCTACTTGCGCTTCTCATTGCGCCTCTCCTTGTTGCACCTGTGGTTGTTGTTGCAGCTGTGGTTGAACACTCGTCAGATGAGTTACACCCTGCGTTGATTGGATGCTACTTTGCGATGAGTCAGCGCCAGCATCACTGGTCGATGGTGAAAGAGCAATTAAAGTGGCTGCCTCTGCGTCACTCAGGGGCTTGGGCCTAACTTGGGGTGGTGGCACTGAGACAAATGAAGCGGAGGTGCTGCTCCCAGCTTGGTCCCCAGCTGACACCGCTGCTGCAGGCGTAGTTTTTTTTCCCCCAAAAAAAGTGTCGGTCGGCACACTAGTCTCCTTGTTAAGTGGCGCTACTTCCTTCTTCTACTCCTTCTTACTGGCAGTGGCACTGGCAACCTTTTTGCTAGAGGAGCTACGGCCACCTTTCTTTGGGCCCATCTTCTTCAGATGTCAGATCAGCAGGACGCAGTTGCACGAGTTGCAGAGTTGTCTGTGGCCACACATGACATCACGTGAAGCTGTGCACACACCGCAGCAGGACTTCTTCCTGGCACTGCAACAAGTGATTATGATGAGGATGATTCCTGTTTCTCAGTCTTTGTGCACCTAAAAGCAAAGAAGCCAGAGGAACATCAGTTAAATAAATGTTGCATATGTCGTTCTTCAATTAATACTATTGCTACTAGGCATTTATTATTATTAACACAACACACCCAAAAGCGGAAAGACCCAAAATGAAAATTGCAATTCTAATAAAAAATGGATGTTTAAATTATTAGAAGAGAGACAACACAGAGAGAGTTGTTTCATGCACCCATTTATAACCCTAGGCCTACAGGCCAGCAAGCTTGCCGGCCTATGGCAAAAACTGCCTGGCCTCAATATGCCCCCCCACCCACATGGTCAGGCCCTGGACCAGGCCCCAACAACACCCCAAAAATCGAAATACACACAAAAATCACCCCAATCCAATGCCATCCATGCCCTAAATGATGTTTAAATTCAAGAGACCCCACAGAAAGACTTGGTCCAATCATAATGGATGAAAGCAAGGCAGACAGGGTATGGGACTATTGCACAAAGCACACTGCCTGGCTTCAAAATGGCCCCTCGACCCCCACCCATATGGCCAGGCCCTGGACCAGGCATCAAAATGGCCCCCACCCACATGCCGTTCCCTGGACCAGGCCCCAACAACACCAAAAAAAATCGAAATACACACAAAAATCCCCCCAATCCAATGCCATCTATGCCCTAAATGATGTTTAAATTCAAGAGACCCCACAGAAAGACTTGGTCCATGCCCCACTGAGTACCCCTGGGCATAATGGATGAAAGCAAGGCAGATTGGGTGCAGGCCTACGGCACAAAACACACTGCCTGGCTACAAAATGGCCCCTAGACCCCACCCACATGGCCAGGCCCTGCACCAGGCCTCAAAATGGCCCCCACCCACATGGCCAGGCCCTGTACCAGGTCCCAACAACACTCAAAAAATCGAAATGCACACAAATATCAGCACAATCCAATGCCATCCATACCCTAAATGATGTTTAAATTCAAGAGACCCCACAGAAAGACTTTGTCAATGCACCACTGAGTACCCCTGGGCATAATGGATGAAAGCAAGGCAGACTGGGTGCAGGTCTATGGCACAAAGCACACTGCCTCACTTCAAAATGGCCCCTAGACCCCCACCCACATGGCCAGGCCCTGGACCAGGCATCAAAATGGCCACCACCCACATGGCCAGGCCCTGGACCAGGCCCCAACAACAAACAAAAAATCGAAATACACACAAAAATCACCTCAATCCAATGCCTTCCATGCCCTAAATGATGTTTAAATTCAACAAAACTCCCAGAAACAGTTGTATCATGCACCCATGACTAACCCTGGGCCTACTGAATACTGTGGCTACCCACAATATATATTTTTTTAGTTGTGAAAAAGTTTATAAATTCTAGTTACAGCAACTGCAATGCCCCAAACAAACAACACCAACTTACTTGTAAAATCTCAAATCCAAAAGTGATCCAAACAAAAAGTCCTCAAATACATATATCCAGCAGCAGCCACAAAGAGTAATCCTTACAGCTCCAGATCCAAATGAAAAGTGACCAGGACATGGACAAAGCACTGGGAGGAGCCTGCTGGACAGGAACAGGAAGTTGGAGACTGGGGCACTTCCTTCCTCCCCCCCACCCCCCCAAAAATGGACTCCTTGCACACAAAAGTGCAGCCAAATGTCAATCTGAGGAGTTATTCTGATCCAAATCATCATTTTAAGAAGGTCTATGCTGCCAACGATGGATTTCTTGTACAGAATTGCAATTTCTGCAACTTCGGGAAAGCGGGCTGTTCAAATCTCCCGCTGGATGTCAGCTGCACGTCGCATCTACGTATTCGCTATTGTTTACTCTTGCGAAGCGTGATCGCGGGCCCGTATGACGTATTCGCGTTCTCAAAGTCTCGCAGTGCAAGGTGACGGGACTCCATGACATCTGTCTTGCGCGATCACGCAGCCAGATCCAAAGCGCACGCAAACCGGGAGGAAAACAACTCAACGTACTCAGAATAATGGTAAGTCAACGACACGCGTGCAAGATTATATTTTTGAAGCATGACCAAGCAAACAAAATTCGCCAACTCGCGAATTGCGAAATATTTGGCAATTTTGCGTGATTCGCGGATTGCGAAATTGCCAAAAATTCACAAATTCCATGAGCAGAACAAATTTCCAGCCCATGCTTAGCACCATTGTCAAGTTGCTGAAGTGGGTGATTCTGCTGGTGCAGGGCCGCTTTGCATGAGGATGTTACCCACTTCTTCCTCATCATCATAACCTCCCACTGTGATTACACTTATAGCTGATGTTCTCTGGCTCTCTTCCTCACTGTCACCACCACAACAACTTTCAGTAACTTTTTTAAGGTGCTCTTCTCACTTGATTGCATGGTGGTTTTTCGTATGGGTCGTTTAACCTCCAGTGCCGTGATGTGTACGAGGCTTACCTTGATGAATATTCGGGTGGCAAATGGTGCATATTGCAATGTGCTCCCCCTCTTTGCTAACCGTAAAAAAGCCCCAAACTGGGGTGGAGTAATTTTTTACAGTGCCACTGCCAAAGCCTTAAGACGAACTGGAGGTAGGTGGGTGTTTCATTAATTGCATCTCTGCAGTGCATAGTTCTACTGAGGTGCTTGTTACTAGTGTAGGTTTCTGCTGGGGCTCTGAAAATATGGGAGCTGGTGGTGCTTTTTGTGCCACATCCCTTGGAGCAGGTTGAATAGCTTTGTCAGACTCCTCTGTGCCACCTTCCACAAAGGCTGCCTCATCGTTGTCATCCTCCTCTTCATCCCCTTCTATAAGTCTAAGTCTTTCAGGAACTTTTCTTTTCCCTGCCTCTCTTGTTGTCTACTGGACTCTGCTGGGGTCCACTCCATTTCCCTATCATTGTCTTTATCAGAAGTGGGACTTGGAGAAGATGGTGGAGTGGTACCCTTGCTATGTTAGTGTGTGCCTATGGCAAGCAATGTAATATTAATAATAATCCATATTTGTAAAGTGCAAACAATCACCCGTAAGGGTCTTCAGGCACTGGGAGCCGTCGGGACACTTAAGCAAGCATTTGCCCAGAGTCACAAGGTGCTGGGATAATCTTCCACCGGCGCTGGGAATGGAACCGTGATCCCCAGATTCCAGCATCAGTTGCCCTGGCTGAGGCGCCACATCTCTCCCTGTAGTCCAGGGGGAAATTGAATAATTATCATTGCATAAATTAATCATGCGATGTATCTGTAGTGCACTGCATCCCGGGTTTCAAGGAGGAAATGGAATAATCATCATTTGAAATGAATGATGCTGATGTGTCTAAAGTGCACCAAAGCCAGGGTGTCCAGGAGGAAATGGAATTATACCCCTAAAAAACTGAATACTATTGCGCTGCTGTGCGCCTATAGTGGATGATGTATGATGGATCAATTAAGGCTAAATGGGGGGAAAACATTAAATTGAAAAAATATAAATTAAAAAAGAATACAATTAAAAATAAACATGAATAAAATTTAAAAAAATTTAAAGAATAAAAAAATGTAAATTAAAAAGATGAAGTAAAAATTATTTTAAAAAATCAATAACTGCCAATGTTTATATGGAAGTATGAGAAGAAACATATAAGGTGCAAATAAAAAAATGCATGTAATATATAAGCACTGTGATCAACATAATATTCTTAATATACATACTGTAATGATCCTGATGCATAATATTACATTGACATCAATGCATGCAAGCCTATGGCAAAGGCAAAATATCTGGATTCACAAAATGGCTGCCAGCCAGTGCCATATGGTCAAATGACAACACTGAACAAGGAGGCTGGGGAACAAAGAAGAAAACATGCAGGCCTATGGCAAAAGCACACTAGCTGGCTACACAAAATGACCCCCAGCCGCATGGTCAAACAATAACAGCAACAAGAAAGGAGGCATGATTACAACAAAAAACACATGCAGGCTATGACAAAAACACACGGGCTGGCTACACAAAATGGATGCCAGCCACATGGTCAAACAACAACCAGCAAGAAGGCATGGCCACAACAAAAACACATGCAGGCCTATGGCAAAAACAGACTGGTTGGCAACACAAAATGGCCACCTGCCACATGGTCAAACAACAAGCATAAGGCATGGACACACCAAAAAATACATGCAGGCCTTTGGCAAAAGCACACTGGCAGGCTGCACAAAGTGGCTACCAGCCACAAGGTCAAACAATAAGCAGGATGCATAGAAAACAAAGAACACATGCTGGCTTATGGCAAAAGTGCACAGGCTGCCTACAGAAAATGACCACCACCCACATGATGATCAAACAACAAGCAATAGGCATTGAAAACAAAGAAACCATATAGACCTATGGACACTTGCAACAAAAAAATGCCTCCTGGGCCAATGGCATGGGGAACAAAGACAAATGGTGGCCCATAGCAAAAACATTTACACACTGGCCACACAAAGGCGGCAAGGTAACACAGTGAAAACAGCATTAATTTAGCAATGCCAAAAACAAAAATTAACTGGGCAAATATTTTTTACAAAACACATTCTCCAAACGCAGCAAATATATTACCCCATCTATATACTATTTTCAGAAAAAAAAGTAAAATATCCCCCAAAAACATATTTTGTAAGGTAATCTATTGCTATCCATTGCCTAAATGATGTTTCAATTCAACAGACACCACAGAAACCGTTGTTACAACCATGACTAGTACCGGGCCTTCTGGCTGCAAGGAATTAAATAAATAAATAATATTTATTGAAAAACATGGAGAAAATTCACTAAACTGTGCATCAATTTTCTTTTACAAAAGAGGAAAAAGTACATGCAGTCCACTGACCTTCTAGTAGACTTGCCCCTTTCACGGCTCAGCGTTACCTAGTAGCTGCTGCTTCCCCCATTGCAGCTGCTGACCCACTGGTCAGTAGTTTGAGCCCCTCCTCGTCCCACAGGCTCTGCCTGTGTCTTATCTCTGGTGGTCTAGTGCCAGAGCGTCACTGCTCTGCTGCTAGGGCTGCCCATCTGTGGAGAACCGGGCCTTATGGGCCTGGCGGCGCAGGGTACTCCTTAAATCCCCGATTTCACCTGCCTTGTCAGACAGAGACACGAGACACTCTGTTAGGCGTACAAAACCAGGTTTATTAGCTGCAGCTAAGCACAGTCGTCCCAAAAGTACAAAGTAGGTTCTCAGGAGACTGCCACGTTATTCCGTGGTGCACAATCTTTTATAGGACACTTATTTACAACATATACTCCCAATAAATACAAACGCTAGCCAATAGGAAAAGTTGGAAAACAAACTATCAGGTGTCCTAAATACGCCCCTCTTTCAGACCCTGTGTGTCACCCCTCCCCACAAATTAATCAGTGCTAATGCCTACAATCCAATTTGCAGGTGGTAGGACGTATTTGTGTGCCTGAAAGGATAGTTGTGTAACAAGAGAATACAAGGAGAGAATAGCGAAGGCCAGTCAGATAAGATAAAGTAAGGAAAGAAAATAGGGAAGCCAAATAATCAGTAGAGACAGGGATCAATCAAGCCAGACATGGATTAGTAAACTCGGCCAGACCCTGACATCGGTTTTGTGAACAAGGGCAGGGGGTTACTTTTTAACAGAAGAGACACATAGCAGCTGGGAAAGGCAAAAACACTCCATTCGCCGTGCTGCCTGAATGAGGGCAACACAAAATGGCGACGAGACACAAAATGGCAGCCAAATACGGGACGAAGTCGGAAACCGAAGAACCTCATCTGTCTCTATTTTCTGCTTTTCCTTATTTCTGCTTCTGCATTTATTTCTGTTTTACTCTGCTTTTCCTTGCCTTTTTTCATCCAAGCTGTTGCGATCCCCCATGGCCCTGCCCCCTCCAGTGGCGCTTCCTGCATTTCCCACCTCCCAGCTGTCCAGCCCCGTGCTACTACTTAATGATGGCCACTGCACGGTGAAAGTGCAGTCCACTAACCTTCTAGCGGACTTGCTCCTTTCACTCTGCAGCTCCACCTGGTAGCTGCTGCTGAGTTTGAGGCCCTCCTCCACCTATAAGCTCCTGCCTGCGCCTCATCCCTGGTTGTCTAGTGGTGGAAAAGCGTCACTGCTCTGCTGCTAGGCCAGGCCCCTCTGTATCTCTGTTCTGCTTTTTCTCATTTCTGGTATTTGTTCTGCTTCTGCCTTTATTTCTGTGTCCCTCTGCTTTTCCTTGCCTTTTTGTCACCCCTGTGATCCCCTGCAGCCCTTCCTCCCTCTAGCTGTCCAGCCCCCCTGCAGCACAATTTAATTGCAGCCATTGCAAGGCCATGTCATTGGCGCACCGCTGGCATGCCGCTGATAAGCCTGCTCGTGCCTGGACAGCATATTGCGCCTGGACCTTGGTTTTTGGGATCTTCTACTGCTACGACGCAAGCACCCTCCTCACCCTCATCTCAGGACGCCATGCTGCCTGCCACCTTGCATCACCGAAGGAGACACATAGACCCCCGCCCGCTGGAACTGCAACCACACCTTCACCCACTCCAACATAATTGCCCCTCTCATCACCCAGCTGACCAACATTGCTTTCAACCAGCTCAACTGCATCCTCCTCAACATGCAATCCCTCCACAAACATGCCACAGAAATCAGGAACCTCCGCAATGCCCCCTCCCCCGACATCGCCTTCTTCATGGAAACCTGGACTAACCCCTATTCTGGACCGGACATGGCCATCGCAATTCAGACGGCTACAAAATCACTCGGAAGGACCACCCCAACCGACCAGGAGGAGGCATCATCATCAGCACAAGAACCTCTCCGACTGACCATGCACTCAAACAACTTAATGACAACCGTGGAGCACCTCCATTTCCAGATCCTGACCAACCTCAAAACCCCCTACAGCGGCACCTCATCTACAGGCCCCCGCAACAAATCCACCCTTCACCTACACCATTGTAGACCTCATCACACCCCAGGCTCACGCATCCACCGATTACATCCTCCTTGGAGACCTTAACTTTCTCCTGGAGAACCCCAGTGACCAGAACACTGCCTCCCCACTGGAGAACCTTGCCAACATCAGAATCAAGCAGCTAGTCACTGCACTGACCCATACAGCTGGACACATGCCTGACCCTATTTTCTCTGCAAGCAGCAACATCCCTTACACCCACACCTCCAAACTCCTCCGGACTGTCCACCATTGCGTGCATGTCACCTTCACCATGCCCACTGTACACCACCACCTTCATAAGCCCCTCGTCACAGCTGGAACAGGGTCACCAAAGAACTTCTTGTGGACTTGCTTAGCATGACCACTCCGTCTACACCACCAGAAGCTAACACCACATTGCTCAACCTTTACCCATGGATCTCCAACTGCGCCAACACTCAGGCACCCCTCAAGAAGACACCATGCAAGGAAAAATCCAAGAAAGCCAGCTGGTTCACTCCCACCCTCCACCAGTCCAGACGTACCTGCAGACAACTTGAGAAGAGATAGAGGAACAACAAAACCCCGGATACCCAAGCAACCTTCAAATCCCCCGTCAACACTCACCACCTTCTCCTCAAAACAGCAACGAAAATGTTCTTCCAAGTCAGAATCAGCACCAATGCACACAATAGCAAAGAACTCTTCACCATCATCAAGGAGTTCACCAGGCCCAACAGCGAGACCACAGACATCCCACTTTCCCAAGATCTGTACAACAAACTTGGCATCTTCTTCCACCACAAGATCGGGTTGATCTATGGCAGCTATGACACCAAAGACCCTGCCACTACGCCCACCACCACTGCACGCATCCAAGCTGCACCACAACAAATTGTTCTCAACTGGACTCCACTCTCCACAGGCGAAGCACTCAAGACCATGAAGAGCATCAACTCAGGACCCCCATCGGATCATTGCCTGTACCTTCCATAGAGCAACCGCCTCTAGTGCCCTAAGCTTTACCACATCATCTACTGCTCCATTGAAACCGCCACATTCCACGATGACTGGAAAGACACTGAGATCAACCCCCTGCTGAAGAAGCTGTCCACCAACCTGACAGACCTCAAGAACTTCAGAACCATCTCCCTCCTCCCCTTCCCAGCCATGGAAATCAAGAAGGCCATCATTGCTCAATTCTCTGTGTTCGTCAAATAGAACCACATCCTGAACACTTCTCAATCCAGCTTCTGAAGCAACCACAGAACCAAGACTAAACTCTTCACTGCCACAGATGACATCGGCTCCCTCCTCGACTGAGACAAAACCACAACCCTCATCCTACTGGACCTCCCGGCCACTTTCAACACCATATCCCACAACACCTTCATCAAGAGACTCAACAAACCCGGAATCCATGACATGGCACTGGACTGGATCCACTCCTTCCTTACTGGTCGAACATAGTGAGTCAGACTACCTCCATTCCTCTGAGAACATACAGAGATCAGCTGCAGAATGCCTCAGGGCTCCTCCCTGAGCCCCACCCTTATGAACATCTACATGGCTTCCCTAGCAGAAATCATCAGAAGCCACGGACTCGACAAGTCTCTTGTGCCAACGACACCCAGCTGATCCTGTCCCTCACCAACAAACACACAGCCGCCAGAATCAACTTTCACAGCGGTATAAAGGGTGTTTGTACCTGAATGAAAGACAGATGCCTCAAGCTCAACTCAGACAAGGCTGACATACTCATCCTGGGACCTTCCCTCTCGGCCTGGGATGGCCCTGGTGGACCACTGCGCTAGGAACCCCTTGCATCCCTACAGACCACGCACACAACCTCAGCATCATACTGGACTCCTCACTCTCAATGAACCACCAAATAAACGCAGCATCCTCATCCTGCTTCCACATGCTCCGCCTGCTTCGAAAGACCACACACTCATCACCAGCAGACTTGACTAAGACAATGCACTCTACGCCAGCATCACCCAGAAACTACAGAACGTCCAAAATGTGGCAGCCAAACAATTCCTTAACATCTCCCGCCACATAACACAAAACCTATGACAACTCCACTGACTCCCAATCAACAAGAAAAGCACCTTCAAGCTCCTCAAACATGCCCACAAAGCTTTCCACAGCAAAGGACCAGAATATCGAAACCTCTGCCTCGCATTCAACACTCCTGCCAGACAACTCCACTCCTCTCAACTTGTCCTGGCCTCCACCCCACGGATCCACAAGACCAGAACCGGAAAAAGATCCTTCACCTACTTTGCTGCAAAGACCTGGAATACCCTGCTTTTCCACCTCAGGCAATCTGCGTAGTTGACCCAATTCAGGACCTCAAAACCTGGCCCTGCCGCTGAACCTCCAAACCCTAATGGATCAGTAGCAACCCCCAGTGCCTTGAGAGCCTCATGGGAGAATAGACACACTATACAACCCTCTGATTGATTTCTTGACATGCAAAAAAATACCTAAGCCACTACTGACACGGCAGGCCACCAACCACAATTAATTAAAAACATGAAATAAAAGTACAAATAAATACCAGTTTTTGCCCCTAATCAAACAAACAATGCCGTTATACAACAGTTTTTGAACTTACTTGTGATATCTCAAATACTCAGGGGCAATTTTAGAAGTCCCTTGCGCCCTCTTTTAGGCCACGGTGGCATCACTTCTGTGATGCAGTACGGCACAAAGGAGGTGCCATGCTGCGGGGTATTTACAACGTGGCACATCTGGGAGATGCGTCACGTTGTAAAGCCCTGCGCCAGAAGTAGATGTTCAGTCGCAGGGGGGCGTTCCGGTGTACGAACGCCTCCTAAAAGTGGCTAAGTGAAATCTTCAAGATTTCACTCAGTCACTTTTAAGCCAATGCCACCTTTCCGGCACAGTTGAGTCACGCATCTGCCCGTTTTTGCCCTATGGTGCGCCACATTGTAAATGCGGCTCATCCATGGTGGCGGAGCCCTGACGCACAATAACTGGCGCATCCCTGCTGATATGCAGGGATGCACCAGGTATGGTAAATCTGCCCCAAAGTCCTTAAATCCAATGGTATATATTCAGTAGACAAGGAGAGTGATCCTTTCAGCTCCAAATCCAAATAAAAGATGACCAGAAAATGGACAAAGCACTAGGAGGAGCCTGCCGGACAAGAACAGGTAGTTGGAGTCTAAGGGGCAGTTCCTACCATTTGGAAAAAAAAAGGAAAAAAGGCTTCTGGCACAGCAAAAACATCTCTGATGGCCGTTTAGAGAAGTAAATACACAGACAGGACAGATAACAATAAGACTACTGTTAGGAAAGAACGCCCCGGTTAGCCATAGAAATCGAAATGGGCAGCACATAGATCTTCCTCCTGAGGCAGCCCCATATGTGATAATTCTTACCTGGATCCCAGAGCTGGCAGAAGGGAGGAGGGAAGGCCATACAGAGTTGAAAAACAAAACGATTCACTGGTTAAAAAATAATAGACCCCTCCCTCCAGAAATAAATGGGGATATTGTCCATGTAAGGAGATTATCCTGTGTGGGCTATAGACCCAAAGATATCGAGGGTGACGTCATAATTGTCAACTTTAGGGACCGTAGAGTAATTGCCCATATAATGGACTGGTACTTGGAAAGAGGAGGCCAAGGAATTACACCTCATGATCTGAGTTATTTTTATCCTCGATCATTAGTGGCCCTTCCCAATACTAGAACAACTTGGGAGAGACTGAGGCATACTGGACATAACCCATTCATGCAACACTCCAGACCCACCACTCGAAGGGCTCCTCTGTACCCACTACATCCCTGCACGGAGAGGGCCACTACCTTCTATTCCCATTACGTAGGTAGACACCAACAAGCATTTCCCGACCTACAATGGTCAATTCCCTTAGGGAATCGATATGAGATGTTAGCAGGTCTAGTTGACCAGGACTGACAGGAGATGGCTCCCTTTGTTGGGGACCTAGAGGAATTGGTCACTATGCCCTTGGTAGACTTAAGTAGTATTCCGAATAAAGTATTTTTGAATAGTGTAAAGAGTACAAACATGGACAAGGAGCAAGTGGTAGAACCAAGTGATGCCTTGGAAAATGTATTCTCGAGTAGCATGGATAAAGATCAAGTGGAAGAAACACAGCAGGGGATGGAGGACGCACTCATTCCATCTAATGACTGCAGGCTTCAAACTAAACGTCACAGGGAAGTTCTCCCTCAATATAGGGCTAGGGTTGATAGCGGTAGTATTAACAACAACACCCGAATGTGTTTAAACCCCGCCTTAAAATCCTTTCCTGGAATATAGCGGGCCTGTCAAATAAAGCATCCTCCCCTCCATGGCTAGATATAGTTAGCGAATATAACATCCTGTGTTTTCAGGAAACCTGGATTATTGAAGAGGCGCACTTATTGGGGTTCCAGACTTTCCATGCTCCTGCAAATGCAAACCCCCAGAGGAAAAGCAAAGGGGGCCTCTCTACCTATGTCTCGTCCACGGGGGGACTAGAGTATAAAAGTACCAGGCCACTGACTTCTATCAGATTCTAACACTCAGCCGGGGTAGAGAAAAGAATATGATTTTAATCAATTTTTATAACAATGTCCCTTTAAAGACACTGGAACAAGTAATACATAATTTAATATATAGTATCACCACCATCAAAGACAAGTTGGTAGGGGAAACGATTGTGTCCTGGGTGGGTGACTTTAATTGTGCTGTCTGTCGAATAGCTCAACGGCATTTGTGGCCTAGCTGAGCATGACAACGACAATCCTACCCATTTCACACACTCCAGTGTGGGAAATACACTGAACAGCATTATTTTTCATTTTAATTTGTCTTATATCAACGAGCTCTGCTCCCCTCCCATTTCGTTTCAGCCAACTTTTCATGGGAGGTGGTGCAATTCAACGATAGATTTCACTTTTTTAACTTCAACCCAGGCACGATTAGTAACGTCATGGGAAACCCTTGATGTTATTTTTAGTGATCACTACCCGATTTCTTTTAAACTAAAACCCAACAGAATTCAAGAGACAGATTGCTTTATCAACCAGAGATCAACCTGGCTACTGGAAATGGTTATTCCATTAAATGGGATAAGGTGGAACCCGAGGGACTTTAAAAAAAGTTAGTAACACTAACAGGTGAAGATATTCACATTTGTCTGTCACAATCAGAGGAGCCGTCAATAATTTTGGGTTCCTTTAAAAAAAATCCAAGCAGAACTAAAGGGACTACTGACCAGAGACAATGGACCGGATCCAAACCGACCCACTGGCCGGTTCGATAAAAACTGCACGAAAGCATTGAAAGCGTTAAAAAAGGCCCTCCTCGATAAACCAAGATCTCCCTCCGACATCCGACAAGCTAGAAATTTGTATAATTTTGCAGGTAAAAATAGGAAAAAACTATTAAAACAAGAGGCCTGGGTGGCTTTGATTGCGGCCTCAAAGTGCAGGGATAGCAGCGCTTTTTGGAAAGCGATACGTGTCTCCTATTTTCAGAAAAAAGACACGGATGCGATAGACATAGCCATCAATGGGGAAACGTGGGTCAATCATTTTAAACAGCTTTATAACAAAGTAAACCCTGTCGTTCCTGAAAGTCCCATGAATGAGATAGTGACACCTGAAAAAGGAAATAATCCCTCTGGTGTCTTCCCGATAGGCATTACCTTCATCCTCGAGGAGGTCATTATGGCAATCAAAGAAAGCTCTTCGGGCAAAGCCCCCGGACCCGATGGAGTCCCTATTGATGTTTATAAAACCGAGATCAAACTGTGGGCTCCTTTGTTAACTAACGTATTGAACAACACAATTGAATATGGGTTCATACCATCCTGGACAGAAGCCATAGTTGTTCCAATCTTTAAAAAAGGAGATAGGAACGACCCTACCTGCTACCGTCCTATTTCACTTCTTGATGTGCTAATGAAGGTAGCAGGTCGTGTAATTTTAAAGAGGATCCAGACATGGGTCCGAGAGGGAAACATTATTTCTAATTTTCAATATGGTTTCAGACAGGGCAAGGAGATAGTCGAGCAGGGTCTCAACCTAGCTCTAATAATTTCCAAGTACACCCAGGCCAAAAGGGGTCACCTATTTGTTCCCTTTGTTGACCTGAGCTCTGCCTTCGATTGTGTGGACCATAATAAATTGTGGTCCACACTTTCTGAAATGGGCATAGATGAAAAAATTCTCGTATTCATCAGGGAGCTATACAGAGGAGCGGGGGGCAGAGTTTTCTATGGCAGATTGGGGGAGTGTTCAGAGAGATTTCCCATTAGGAGGGGAGTGAGACAGGGGTGCATTATAGCACCCCTTCTCTTCACCCTTTATATAAACTTTGTTGGAAAACATCTTGGGGAGTTTCAGTTTGACTATCCGACTATGCTAGGATCACTGGCGCCAATTCTTTTATACGCCGATGAGGCTGCCATTATGTCTCGAACAAGGATCGGCCTACAAAGGGGGGTTCAGAAATGTACGGATTTCATGAGTGATAGGGGCCTAAAGGTCAACACTACAAAAACCTATACAATGGCTTGTGGGCCTGGGACGAAGAGGGCTCCTTGTCAAATTTTCCTCAATGGGAAGAGGATCGTAACTACCGATCAGTTCTCCTATCTGGGAATAATTTTCGATAGGAAAGGTAACTGGCATACAGCTGTGAGGGCCAGAAATCTAGCCTTCACTCAGTCAATAGGCGCCCTTAATAACTTTGCAGCTAAATTGGGGGGCAGACCGGTGAAAGAACTGACCCTTATTTATAAGGCCAAATGTATTTCAACTGCAATTTATGGGGCTGGACTTTGGGGAATCGAAACCGCCCAACCAATCCAACAGAGTGAGAATAAGTGTCTTCGATATCTCCTAGGCGCCCCTAAATCAACTAGTACATTCATTTTGCACATCGAATTAGGCTTACCATATATTATAGATGCGATAAAAATTGCGCCCTTAATGCTATTGCACAAGGTGTGGGTTACCCCCGAGACATCGCTTAACAGAGATTTAATCTCTGATTGCTTCGCCCTTGACGGTATCAGTAAAATTAAGTGGTTAGCCTACGTAAGAAACATGCTGACTGAGATGGGCCACACAGAGTATTTCACAAGGCCATCTAGTATGGAACTGGTTCCCAGGAAGACGCTGAAAAAAATGGCCTCTGACCATCTAATTAACAAGAGATGGGAACTGGAAAAAGTCAAACCATCAGTCCTGGAGTACCAGCAAATTACCATTAACGAAGGTACTCAAAGGTATCTCTTAAGCCAAGCGAGTTGTTATAAAGGCATGTTACTGACCTGCTTTAGGTTTGGCATTTTTTTTCGGTTGACAACTTTCCCAGTATGTAATAACTGGTCAAGGGAGAAACTCATTTGCCCATGTGACGATACATCTGTGCAATCAAACATTCATTGTATCCTATTTTGTAAATTTTATTCTGTACCCAGGGGGGCTTATCTGAAACCCATCTTGAGGGAGTGGGGGCACCGCACATGTAGAACGGCTTTTGTTAGGTTACAACAGCTCGAAAAAGACGATGTTACTCATGCAGTGTCTAGTTTTTTAAAATTAGTGATCAAGTTTAGAAACTCTATGTAAATAATCATGATTTTAAATTGACTGTGTTTTAACTGGAACAGAAGATTCTTTTATAATGAAATGCGATCTTGATTTCATTAGATAAATGTTGTAGTAGGTATTTTAAAATGTTTGCTTTTATGAATTTATTTGAATATCGAATAAAGCTCTTTGAATATGATTTGATTTTTACCTCTGAGGAGGTTTGTACTTGAACAATGGGGGTGTTGCATGCAGCCCACTACTTGTCGGATCATTCTCCGGTGTTACTGGAGATGCAGATACCGGAGTGCCATTTGCCAGCTTTTGCTGGAGGCTGCAACCTTCAGAATCTAAGACTCCTGTTTTTAAGAAGACCATATCGACGGAGATCAATAATTATTTCCTTGAGAATGAGGGCACAGTAGAAAGCGCTGGAGCCCTTTGGGAGACCTTCAAGGTCACCATCCGTGGGGCCTGCATTGGTGCTCAAGCGGGGGTCTTAAAGGACATTCGGCGTAGAAATAGGAGGCCAGCTGCGGACATCTCGCAATTGAAACATGCGTTTGACTTGGACGCTTCAGTGCCCAAGCTGGTGGAAATGTGTGACCTGGCCTCCGTACACAATGAAGCGGTAGATCAGGAACTGCTACATTGTTCGAGGCGTAAGGTAGCTCAATGTACGGCGAGGGTGGGAGACCTAGTCAATCTCTTGCCCCACAAATTGTGGAGCCACACCGTCAGGAGGTTATCACTGAACTGCTGGATAATAGTGGTGAGCCCCGGCACTCAGCTGAGGATCTTTGTGATGTTTTGCTAAAGTTTTATACCGATCTCTATGCAGCTAGGGGATCTCCTCCCGCTAAGGAGACGCATGACTACCTAGACGATGTGGCGCTGGTTTGGTTGTCCAATGGGTATCAGGAATACTTGGTGCAACCTTTTGATGAGGAAGATGTGAGAGAGGCCATCATGTCTCGACCAACCTGCAAGGAGGCGGACCGGATGGCCTGCAGAGTGAGTTTTATAAAGCATATGCTGCGGTGTTGGCCCCAGGACTATTGGCAGTCTACTCCGAAGCGTACAAGACTGGAGTGCTGCCGCCCTCTCTCCTAGATTCAGAAAAGGTGGTGGTGATGAACAGAGTGTCTGAATTAAGCAGACCACTCTTACCCAGTCCAAAGATCAGGGCTTGATCCATCACCGTTTTTTAGCTCACTGCACCATCCCAGCTCAGAACCTGGCTACATGTAAATTAGTCTGTTCCTGTCCCAGTGCTTGATGGGAACAGGGCAAACCAAACTACCAAGCCAATTCTTATACTAGGAAGGAAACAAGCTTCCGGGGACCGGTTTCTGGCATTTCAGCTGTCGTCGGCCCGGCTTGCTTCAATCCTGATGGTGCAATGAGCAAGGGACTCACATCTGAGTATACCCTTCCACGCTTATGGTGGACAAAATGATTCAGAAAAGGGGGTGGTGATGAACAGAGTGTCTGAATTAAGCAGACCACTCTTACCCAGTCCAAAGATCAGGGCTTGATCCATCACCGTTTTTTAGCTCACTGCTAAAAGCTCACTGCAAATCAGTCTGTCATCAGGGACAGACTGATTTGCATATAGCCAGGTTCTGAGCTGGGATGGTGCAGTGAGATAAATAACGGTGATGGATCAAGCCCTGATCTTTGGACTGGGTAAGAGTGGTCTGCTTAATTCAGACACTCTGTTCATCACCACCCCCATTTCTGAATCGTTTTTGGCCCTCTCTCCTAGAGGCCCTTCTTGTCACCTTGCTAAAACCTGATAAACCATCAATAATTAATATAGATACGAAAATCCTCGCCAAGATGATAGCTACACGACTCCAGCCTTTGATTCCCCTGTTGGTCCTGCCGGACCAGTCAGGCTTTGTGACGGAACGTTCCATGATACACAATTTGCAAACACTGTTTTCCATACTACACTACTTTGAGCCTGACTTCCAAGCGGTAGCTGTGCTGCTAGATGCAGCAAAAGCTTTCAACTCTGTCCATTGGTCCTATATGTTTACTGTACTGAGTAGGATGGGATTCCCCCCCTTTTTTACACAGTGGCTAAGGGCATTATACAATGGTCCAGTTGCTAGGGTGCGTGTGAATGGCAAGGTGTCATCTCTATTTCAAATTGGGCTTGGCACCCGGCAGGGTTGCCCCTTGTCCTCCATGCTTTTGTCATTAGTGCTGGAGCCGCTGGCATGTAAACTGTGCCAGAAGCATTCCGCCGCCGCGTTGGGATTTAGGCAGCGCCCTCTGATCGTCTCCTTATATCAATCCACCCTTTCACTGAATCCATCCTTTCACTCATCCATCCAACCATTTTCCCTTTCACCCAAGCCATCCTTTCACTCATCCATCCACTCTTCCACCCATCCATCCACTCCTCCATCCAACCACTTACCCTTTCACTCATCCAGCCGCCCTTTCACTTATCCATCCATCACCCAATCCATCCTCTCACTCATCCACCCACTCTTCCACTCATGAATTCCATTCACTCATCCATCCAACCAGTTACATTTTCACCCAAGCCAACCTTTCAATCATCCATCCACTCTTCCACCCATCCATCATCCATTCATTCACCCTTTCACGTATTAATTCATCAATCCATCCATCATTTCTCTCATCCATCCACCCATTCGCTCGCCCATCATCCACTCTTTCACTCATCCATCCATCCTTTTACTGATCTATCTTTCATAATTGTTGGTGCGAAGGGTGCGATCCCCCAGGACAGCGCACATGTGTGCACAGTATTGTTCTTTCACATCCCCTATTGCTCACCTTTCCAATCCCAATCCAGGTGAACAGAGAACAGAACATGAGGCGCTGCACAATACAGTGAAGACCGCTCGTGTTGCATCTCATAAAATCAAGCGCTTCAGCTGTACTGAACGAACCACAATTACCCTCTGGCCCATATCACTCCTGGAACCTTGGAGATGGGATTAGCAGTGTTTCTCAGGGATCTGGGGCCCGACAGCGGTATTGAAATGCAGCCTTACGAGGTTGCAGGACCGCACTGGAGATTGCGCTGCTCCTCCTTTACGTACCTTCAAGCTGAAAGTAGTTGGTCATGCCCGGAGTTTCGGCGCTGACACACCAGTATTGTGCATGCATGCAGGAGTGTGAGCTCTTCAATGGCTTGTCAAGATCGGCTGGATCGGCCCACACACTTAGACATAGAGAAGGTTGTTAGCAAGGCAGCTTCGTTTAGGAGCGGCCTTGCAAGGGTGGGTTCTTTAACGGCTGATAGCAATTTCGCATGCAGAGGGTTGGTGCCTCCGAGTGGCACTCAACTCTAGGACTGTTGCACGCTGTAATAATAATAATAATAATAAATAAGAATAATAAATCCACATTTGTAAAGCGCACAATCACCTGCAAGGGTCTCTAGGCGCTGGGGGCAGTCGGGAAGATTAAGCAAGCTATTGCCTAGAGTCACATGGTGCTGGGCTAATCAGTCCGTCGCCCTAGCTGCGGTGCCACACCTCTTCTTGTAGCTCCTCTGCCTTGGGGGAGCACTGAAGGACACACACACTGCCACTCTGTACACTCTGTTGTGCTAACTTGAAATCACGTTCTCCCAACTTAAGCGCTCCACTCACTTTGTGAAAAAAACCAACTAGTTGAAGACGCATTCGCGCCCCCCTGGGAATGTAGCCATGGACCCCCGGGGGAGCGCGCCCCACTGTTTGAATACCTCTGTTTTAAGCTTAGGTGCTTTAGATGGTCCCGGATGGGAAGTATGCTTTAGCAGCTCAAACTGGCCATTGTCATTCTGTATGTGATAATCAGCCACAGACCGAATGACAATGGGCGAGAGGGGCTGTGAGGAGGAGTGCGAGGCACCTATCAGGAAGTTGAGGCCCCTGGCAGGGAACAGCTCTTCTCCCTGCACGGCGTCCATAAAAGCATGGGCGTCTGCAGGAGGGCAAGAAGGGGCGCTCCGTGGGGGGCAGGCGCCTCTCCTTGCCCCACCTGTGGACGCCCATGAATGAGGGGTATGTGAATGAAATTTGAGAGGATAATCCTTCTGCCAGGATATAATAATGACTACCATGTTGATGTGATGTGGTATTGGGAATGCAGGCAAAGATATTTAAGTGAGTTTCATCATCATCATTCAGAACAGTTAATTTTGTATTTCTGTATCCCAGCAGTGTCTGACAATGCAAAGAATCACATCCTAATAAACATCCTTTCGGCACGTATGACATTCATTGCCTCTGTTCTGCAGTGGCTCCCCCCTTACCTTGCAAATAGACATCGAGGACTCATAAGAGTCATTTCTAGACCCCAGCTTCCTGTCACCTGTAATTTTTTTTATGGATCCACGCGGAGTCTCCGAACGTTTTGCTCATCTACCAAAGATTTAACATGACAAATAATTTGCTGATACACGGCTCTACCTGATGCTCTTAGCATCTATGTCATGCAGGTCTGTTCCTATAACTTTATTTTTTATCGTCTTTGCTTCATCAGTCATAGCAACATCTCCTTCAAGGCATTTATTTCAAAGAACTCCTAAAGTGCTTGATACCAACATTCATTTAAATATAAAAAAAATATCTTCCCTGAAGACGACTTTGGGATCGTGGTCCCAACTATATTCTCATTCAGCAAGGAGTATGGCTATGCCTCTATTTCCAGCATAATCCCCCCCCCACTTAGGCCCCTAAACCATGTCCTGTATCTTGCTGTCACATTTATCAAAGGGCTGATTTACAATGGCTTCACCTGTTCATTAGCATCATTTAGGCATGGCACATAATAATCAAGAATGATTTAAAGTATGAAGCTAAAGAAATTGACACCATTAGAGATCAACAAAAGACAAAGAGTAAAAAATACTACTAACCTCAAAATCAAGAAGAATCACATGCCAACCCTGCATTTCAAACATTTCAAACAACAATTACTTTCACTTGATTCAAACGCTTAAAATCTCATAGAATTATCTGACACATCTAGCCGACTATTAATGCCTTACTAATTGCAAAAAAGGCAAGATTCAAATTTCAAAAATTGTAAATTCACTAGGAATGAAATCCAGAGTGTAATGAAAAGCTAGAGTTTTAGGACACCATTAAGGGGAGAGGATCTTAAGTACACTGTAGCATCCTCCCCAGCCTGGGTACCCGCTACTGACTATGCAACACACGGAGCTTAGTATAGCACATCTATTTGTCTACGTGTAACCGCAAACTCAAAAATCTAAACTTGCAATCACTTCAATACGCTCTAACACTGACGTCGCAGTTCTACGGAGTTATCAGGTGCCAAAAGGGTTCTGTCATTGCTAACTCACATGACACTAAATCTCCTCAGCTGTTAAATAAAAAAGTTACCTTTTTTACAAATATATACAATAATAGCTCTTCAATGACTTTTTGTGGTGCTCTAATCACATGTCCTAACCATGTCTTCGAAACTAGGGACAGGCAGTGAAAGTTTCCATGATCTGCATTGGCAATGAGGGAACAGACTGAGTCTTTACATTGATATCAGTGCCTGATGAGCAATAAGCCATGTGTCAGAAATGCAAGGAATCTCCTGTAATAGACTTTTTAGCACGCTGGGCAGTTACCATGGGTCCTTTGCTGGTTACAACATGAAATGGCTCAGCATTAAACGGAGCATCAGATTATCATTTTCTAGACTGACTGTACAGTCTCTTGATCTCCTCAAGCAAAAGTAGTGAATAATGCATGTAAATACTTGTCGGCATAGGCCTTCATTTTTTTCTTATACAGGTTTCTTCCTCGGCACTTGATCTTCTGTTGGTCGATTAAGTTAACCTGGTCATAGTGACTCTCCCAAACATCAAGGTTACATGGCTTTTCACCTGTGCTCGAGTGAGGGGTGGAACGGTAAGCTTGAAGAGTAGAATTCACGAAAGTATTAGGGCCAAGCTTTGCCAACAAGGTACCCTGAACAGCTTTCGTGAGAGTACACGTGAAATGTTCCACAAGGCCATTGTCTAGAGAGGTGTGCTCTTCTGATTCTTCATATTAAAATGACTGAGAAAGTCTCTGAATTTTCTATTGTTGAAAGGTGGGCTGTTGTCATAGTTAGGATCGCAGGAACAACTCATGAAGTGAAGATGCAGTCTAATCTCTTGATTCCTCTTTCTTCAGTGATGGAGGAGACATCTTCTATCAATGGAAAATGGGAGAATCCATCAACAATGACCATCAGGTGATGTGATTGTCAAGTGAACTTAAGAAGTCAATGACAATTCTTCCTATATATGCCTTGTGGACGCTGAAAAGTTCAAGGTGTGTTGAGTGATTTTTGATGAAAGGCAGTTGCATAGATGACAAGCCTTGAGTTCTCGTTCAAATCTCTCATCAAGATGGGGAAACCAGACCCGTTTATCTATGACATTTTTAAACTTCTGTTATTCACTGTCACTGGTAAGAGGTTGGGTGGGCTGGTTCCAAGACTAATGTGTTATAATGTCTTTTAGTTTTAACATGTCACTATCTTGACTCGTGGCAGTGACAATTTTTTCCAAAAGAGTGGCAGCTGGGGGGCTTGATTTCACAATTAAATTTATGTAGGCTTCAACCATCTTGGAAGGTGTACTATGGCACTGTAGGGACACTCATAAGAAGTAGTCGGCAGGGTTTGGATCTTTCCCTGGAAGGTGCATGATTGTGAAGTTGTTTTCTTGTAATCGTACATCCAAACGTTCAATGCGAGGAGGCATCTTGGCCTTTGGATTGCCAAACATGGTCAATAGGGCTTGCTGATCTGTCACAAGCATGATAGACCTGGTATCCTTGACGTGGGCTTCCCCTGTATTTTTGCCTTTGCCTCCTGTGTTTTTCTGTGTGTTGGACTTCGTTTTTGCTGGTTTAGATGCTTTGGGCACTTTGCCACTGCTGTTCAGTGCCAAAGTGCTAGTGCTCCCTCTGTAAATTATTGTCATGGATTAGTGTTACCATAATTGGCTAATTTGGTTTACAGTTAAGCCCTTAGTACAGTGCACTGTGTGTTCCCAGGGCTTGTAAACTAAATGCTGCTAGTGAGCTTGCAGCACTGATTGTGCCACCCACCCAAGCAGCCTTGCAAAAGGTTCTCAGGGCAGCCATTGCTGTGTCTGTGCGCAGTCTGGTACTGCCATGTCGACCTGGCAAATGCACCCACTTGCCATGCCATAACCCTCCCTTTTCTTACATGTGATCCACCCCTAAGGTAGGCCCAAGGTACCCCTGTGGGCAGGGTGCAGTGTATGTGAATGGCGGGACATGTCCTGATGTGTGTGGCATGTCCTGATAGTGAAATAGTGCCAATTTTGTTTTTCACTATTGAAAGTTGATCTGTCCCCTAGGATAGAAGGGGAGTTTATTTATAACATCTTATAATTATAAGTTCCCATTGGGACAAGATGGGAATGGACAGTTTAGTATGCCTGAACTGAGAATATAATGATGCATCTTTTAGTAAGGATGAAAATACCACTTTTAGAAAGTAGACATTTTCTTGCTTAGCCATCCTGTGTGCCTCTGCTAGAGTTGTGTGTTTATTTTCTTGGCTTTAGAGTGACCCGGGCTTGGGATGTACATTCTTGGGATGCAATCAGTCAGACCTGGCCTGAAACAGCTTCACTGGCTACCGGTTGAGCAACGCGTGGCCTTCAAAGCTGGGTGTATCCTTTTCAAGTCTTTACATGACACTGGCCCCCTATTCATTAGAGACTTATTTAAAAGATACAGCCCCTCCCGCAACCTCCGGTCCACCCACAAATCCCTCCTGACCGTCCCTCCGTATAAGAAGAAGCGTCTCCGAGGCAGCTGCTTTGACCACCTTGCAGCTGCCTTCTGGAACTCTCTCCCCCTTCATCTGAAACTTTGTGATAACATCCTCAGCTTTAGACACTCCCTGAAGACCTGGCTCTTCTCTCAGGCGCATCACTAAGCTGCTTCATCTCCACCAATTGACAGTCGCGCCTTGTTCCTCCCTACAGCGCCATGAAGCCCCCGGGCGTACGAGCGCTTAATAAATGCCAAATAACATTAACATTAACATCAACATAGCAACTTGGTGTGGGGGGTGAGGTGTGTCCTGACTCTCAAGGGTGAGTCAGGGCTGGGCCTAATAGACCTGGGCTGCATTCAGAGTAAGGGGAGAAGATTTATTTCGCACCTGAATATGCCTGGTCTGCTTTACACAATGCTGTCTCCACCTCCTGCAAGCAAGCTGCACCAGAGATGTCAGAATTAGTTGTGGCTGGACAAACATCTTCTCGCCACCAGAGAACAACAGAATTTATGCTATGAAAAGTGGGGCCCAGTCTATTTCTGGAATTCAATAGGAACCTTTGCCACGGAGAAGAGCTAGAGAAACTGAAGGAGAAGTACTGCCCCTTTGTTGTCTGCTGTTTGGGGGCTGGCCTGCAGTAGCTGTTTCTACTAAGGAGAGAATAAACACTTTGCTGTGTCTCCTGCTTGAGGAAGATATCCAAGGGCTTGAAGAGGAGCTTGTCTCCTGTTTTGAAGTCTCAGGGAAACAAAGACTTCACCACCAGCTCCCCATAACTTCCTTGCTCGGTGTTCTGACCTGCCAAGTGGTGCTCTGACTGTGTTGGGCCTGTGGTGGTTGTTCCTGTTGTTAGAAGCTGGAAGAGTAATGCAACAATGAGAAGCACGATGCATCCACACCCATTTCTGACGCATCACTGAAGTTTTTCCTCCACACTAGGTCCTGAAGAATTTCTGAGGATCACTAGGACTGCGAGGCATGAAACATGTTGACCTACAGAGATGAGCATAGCTGAGCTGAACCCTGATGTCAGCAGGCTGCCACTTCTTTGTTTTTAGTCAGATGGATAGCCAGCCTGAATAAAGTCATATTGTGGACTATCCAACTTGTTTTAAATCACCTCTACTCACTCACATCTACACCACTGGGCCCCTCTAAAGCACTGCATAATTCGGCCTGGAACAAAAGATCTCTGCTACAGAGCCCCTTTATGGGTGCCCGTCGGGTATTGCAACGCCGACCTGATGAGGAGCAGCTCAATATGATGAAGCATGACATCTAGCTTGCTGGGTGTGTGAGGACCCTAGCTCCGACAAGAGGAATCCCCTTCCTCTTTTGTCTCCTTTGTTCTCTCCCTCTCTTTATCTCTCTCTTCTACTCCCCACCCGAGGAACTGCATACTCTTTTCTCTAATTGCTTGACAGGGCATGTATGCTGGATCTCCATAACAAAAGCCCAATAGTGCCTTGTTGTTGATATATTATTACAAGAAAATTGTACCCAGAATAGGGATAGCATTCTTAGCCCTCTTTATAGTATTATTTTAGTCATTCTCTCTTTTTTTGTGAGGTCAGCAAATTCAAAATCTCTGGTAGGCTATGTAGCTTACAACAGCAACCTCTCTAGGCACCAGGCAAACCAATTAATACAGGAGAAGACTTATTGGACTTGTCCCTTTTTGCAAGGTTATCCCAGAACTTTTTGCTTTCCTCCTGTATTTTTTCTGACCTGCTGTTGATGGCGTTATGATTCTAGGCATTTTACCACTGCTGAACAATGGTAAGTGCATATGCTCTCTCTTGTTAACTTGTTAAGATTGGTCTACACGTGTTGGCATATTTAATTTACCTGTTAGGGCCATATGTATCATCAAATTATTTTGCATTTCCTAAATAGCGAATTTTAAGGAATCGCTTTTTAGAAAATGCAAAATGGTATGTATGAACAAAATCGCATTTAATTTGTGATTCCTTAAGCTTCCTTAATTGCGAATTCTCATTTTGCAAATAAGCTATTAAGGAATATTTTCCAATGCATTCCTATGGACCAGGAGGCCCATAGGAATGAATGCAAAATAATTCTCAAATTGCGAATTCGCAATTTGCTAATCGCATTTTGAGAATTATTGCAAGGGTGCAGGGGTGTCTCAAAGACACCCTGCTGCACCCCTGAAAAGAACATGTGTGTGCATATGGTGCACATACATGCCCTATGGGCATGTGTGTGCATCATATGCCACCTTTAAAAATGCCAATTTGTGCATTTCTGGAAGAATTCACAAGTTACCATCAACTGAAAGTTGGTGGTAATTTGCGAATTCCTAAACAAAATTCGCAAGCTAAAATTGCTACATACATAGCATTTAAGGAATCGCAAATTTGCGATTACCTAAATGCTATGGAAAAATAAGGAATCGCACAAGTTTGCAATTCCTTATTTTGGGAATGTTTCATACATTCCAAAACGTGCAAAACGGCCGTTTGCGAGTCGCAAAGGCCGAAATTCTGCGAATTTCGGCCTTTGCGATTCAAAAACGGCTTGATGCATATGGTCCTAAGTCCCTTATACAGTGGTATCCCATATATTTAGGGCCTGTAAATTGATTGCTACTAGTGGGCGTGCAGTGCTGCTTGCACCACCTACTGAAGTAGCCTTCCAAACCTGTAACAGGCCTCTGCCGCTGTAAGGCCTGCACACTCAGTTTATTGCTGCAGTGACATGGCATATAGGTCACCCCTAAGGTAGACTGTAGCTAGCCCTATGGTTAGAGTGCTGTGCAGGAAAAACGTAGGACATGCGCCTTAATTGTGTGACATGCACTGGTAGTGACAAAGTGCCTATTTGGTTTCTCACTGCTGTGAGGTAGCCCTCTCATAGGTTGCATGGCGTATTCCCTGATATGTGGTTCAGTGGCAATTTCTGACATGAGAGGGGTAGAGTGACCATGTTGGGTATGTTTGGAATAGTAGTGATAAATCCTGCTTATTGGTGAAAGCGGATTTGTCATTACTATTTTAGAAATGCCACTTTTAGAAGTGGGCATTTCTGTGTGCCTATGTGTCTTTGTGCCCTGCCTGGATCTGTACTCATCATCTGGTTTTGACTGACAGGAGAGAGAGGATGTGCATTCTCTCTAGACAGTCACAAGGGGGGTTGATTTGTGTCCTGGTTTCCTGGGAGACTCCGCACTAGGTTGAATAGACCTTGGCTGCACTTATAGTAGTGGTAGGAGTTCCCCTTGCACCTGAATAGGCCTTGCCAGCATTTAAAATGGTAGGAGGAGTTGCACCTGTCCCTGAATAGGGCTATGCCTGCCTTCTACAATGCTGTCTCTGCCACCCCTGTGGTGTGTCTGGGGCCGGGCCTGGGATGGGAATGGAGGTGTTGTGCACTTCTAAACAGTGATTGAAGTGCCCCTCAGAGCAAAGATATTCTACCTATAAGTACACGACTGGCTCTACAGACTGCATCTGGCCAGAGGAGAACCTTTATGCTGCCAGGAGAAACCACCACTGGAACTTTGCCTTGCTTTGCTGACTTGCTGGGAGTACTGCCTTTTGTTCCCCTGCAAAGGACCTTGTGTGCTGGCCTATTACCTGCTCCCTGCCTGTGTGCCCCAGGGATATCCCAAGGCTTGTTACATGCTCTGCAGTACTTAGAAAAGTTACCGCTCAGTATGCGCTTTATTCCTTATGTGTACCTTTCCTTTGTAAAACCTCTGGAGGAGGTGCTCTATTTTACAAGAGACTTGGTGCATGGCGCTCCTTGAAACCTCAAGGGAGCAGTAACCTTGCCGTGGAATTTGTGGGCTGAGCCCCTCCACCCTATGGTGTGCAGAGTCCAAGGTCGGGAAGCAGCCGTGCATCAGCTAGACCAGTGCGAGGGAGTCTGTAGTGTTGCTGGACAACTGGCACAACCAATCGGGTTTCTCGGCTTTGCCCAGACACACCCGCAGAAGCCAACGAGGACGCCCTGTCATCAGCAACGCCCAGAGGAGTCCCAAAGCCAAAGCTGAGCCAACGGAGACTTCACTCTGTGTCCAGCCAGGCGGAGGCATAGGGTTACAAGAGGTGTCCAGTTCCTTCTTTCTGCTGATCCCACAAGAACTGTCAGGCTTGCTACCAGCCCCGCAGTAAGAGTGACCCAGGTATGGGCTGGCGGCCCATCACGTTTTCTTTCTGGGAGGCCCAGGCGGCGGCTGAATCACTCCTGGCAGTGTCCGTGAACCTGGATTGTCTGTTCCGGCCGAGTCCCATGAGCTGTAAATCCAGAGGTGGGGATTCATGAAGCGTTCTTCCCCACTGTTTTTACCGTCCTGCCCCTTGGGGATGTAAGCCTTTTGCCTGCTCCACAGAAACGGGTGAAGCTTTTCCTGGCAGCACAGGCTGCCTGGAGGGTGCTAAGGAAGCCCAGTTAGGGAAGCCAGCTTCCCTGGAGTTCGCTCTATGAGATGTTCATATCGCATTACTTAGGGGAACAAGTAATGGCGAACAAAGGGATTGGGGCCAAAGTTTCTTATGTACAGTGATGCGTGAGGCATAATGTTGGCATGATATTTGAAAACGTGTGCAACTCCCAAATATTTACTTTAGGACACTCCCTACACTGTTATGACAATTGCCTGATTAGCAAAAATTATTTATGATCTGAGTGACGTCATGACAAGAGGTCCCTAGTGGTGCAGAAATGTATGTGATTGTGGTCTAAGGTCTTTTATGAACCATACAAAGGATAGTTTGTAGAGGCTTGTGTGGAGTCTCTTTTTGTGGTGTGCCTACTGTGTAATGGGTGTGCATGTGTTTTGCGCAAACGCTTTACGCATTGCCTGTGGAATAAGCCTTACTGCTCTGCCAAGCTACCAAAGAGGTGAGCAGGGGTCATCTTATGTGTGTAACTACCTTGCCCTGACTAGAGTCGTGGGTTCTGCCTGGCTTAGGTGCATACCCTACCCAACCCGAAACTCCATTTCTAACAAGACTGTGAGGCTGTGGTCCCTAGGCCCACATACGATGAAAATAAGGACTCCGCAAATATGGTAACTGGAACTGGCGCAGAGCACATGCACTCAAGCCCTTTTATGGACAGCTTTACCTGACCGGTGACACCCTTTCTGAATTGGTGTGGGGTGTGTGTAAACGCCAGCCCTCATAGGAGTATCTGAAAACTAGACATGCTGGAACACTAGAACCTGTCCAGCAGGACACTACATTCCTCCCAAACTTTATTGAACAACAACCTGTGGAAATAAAACAATAACAAAAAAAAACACATAACCCACCACCTTACAAATTTGAACAGCAGGACAGAAGTGGACACTTGGGCTGCTGATGCAAATTTAACCTTAGTAGCTAAGGGCAGAAAGGCTGGTTTGGCTACATCAGCAGCACTCTGGAAGCATACTGGTGGATATGTGTCCTTGGTCTGAAGCTGCTTCTCTCCCCTCACACTGGAGATGGCTTTTGGTAGGTCTCAATAGTTCAAAAATAGGTTGCGTCAGGAGCCTTTTTGGAGTCCATTGCAAATTCACTCACGGCAGTCGTGGCAAGCTGTGATTTGTTGGAGTCTCCATCGCACTGCTCTGCTACATTCTAAAGTCTATTGGTGAGGCATTATCAAATCTAGCTCTTGTGCTTTCGGGAGGCCCTTGGTTGGGTTGCCAGGGGACTGCTTGTGGGCTGAGCAGGGGCAGACTGTGTGCATATGTTGAGACAGCTGCAAGACTACAGAGGATATTAATGACACACTAGACATGGGTTGGAATGTTGGAGTTGCCATCTGGGTGGTGAACCTTGATGACAGATGGTGAAGACTAACCTGGATGATTGCAGGCCTTCGTCAACAACCGGGAGTGATGATGGCCAGTGGTTCCCTTTCTTCATTCATGGAGGCATCTGCATCCTTGTGCGTGGATGTTTTGGGTTGCTGAGCAGTCAGTGACTGTGTCTAGATAAACACGCTGAGAAGCGTGGGGCAGGGACTCAGTTTGCGCATGCTTATGGCTTACCCTCAGGTCTCCCGCTTTGCAGTTGCCAGGTTGCTCACTTGTCATGTCACCTTGTTAGCTTTCTGCTTGTGTGTATGGATGCTCTCCATCCTAGTGTGGAACAACAGGTCACACTTCCCTCTCTTCTTCTGCGTGCAGTGGCATGCACCCTCTTCTAACAACCCAATAGAGTCTCTCAGCATTCAATTGTCTCTGGACCATGTAGTCAAGAACTCTAGGTGCTTGAGTCTTTTCTCCTACGTGCAGTGGCATGCACCTTTTCCACGGTCAACCACCAGAGCTGCATGATGGTAGACTGTTTCCGTAGACTAGCCAGCGACCTCGGGTGTTGGGCTCTAGCTTTGTGATGATCAGGGTAGATGCTGATGTGGTTCTCCTTTTCTTGTTGAATGCTGGGTGGTGTCCCGCCATATGTCCCATGTTCCCTCTCCAGGGACTTCTTGGAGGTACTACTCCGGGGTGTTCCCCCTTCTGGTAATTGCTTCCACAGGCAGTAGGGAGCTGTGGTGGTGGTAGCTTGCCACTCGGGTGTGCGACTCTCCTCTTGCCTGTATTGGGCAATTGGCAAATCCATCTTGAGGCATTGTAGAGGAAGACACTCGGTGCAGTCTTTGACCCACTGTGGGGTGGTGCTGCCACCACCTCTTCACTCGAGGGTGCAGTTATTGTGCCTTGATTCTGTGCCATCACATATCTCTGTCCTGCCTAGGTTTGTGCATGCTTGGCCTGGTTGGTCACTCCGTGTAACATTGTCACTGGCAGGCCACACTGCTGGGCAGCCAGCTGGTGCTGCCTCTTTCATGCAGCATTTTCCTTCACACTCTGAGGGCTCTCTAGCACGCTCTTGCATTGTCTTTATGTCTTGTCTTTGCCTGGGTACTCCCTGGTAAACTGGTGCCCTCTGCTGCCTCCATGCATGCCTGCTCTTCCTTGCCATAGTGGTCTTTCACCACTGGGTGTATGCAGCGCTATCTCCTCACTTGCAGAGGTTTCAGGCAGCCACTGGATGGTGTGTGTGCAGCGCACGTTCCTCTTTCACTGGACCCTTGGCATCTCTCTCTGCTGGGGGTAGCTTTAGGCTGGACTGCCTTTGACGTCTCTCCCTTGACTTGCATTGGGCTTGTGGCAGCTTAATTAACTTTGACAAGGGCACTGCAGGGGTCTCTCACCGGGGACTTTCCTTGTCCATGTGTGGCCTCTGTTCTCTGACTAATGCACCTGGTGCTCTCTCTGGGGAAGGCACTCTCTGGATGTTCTTGCGAGGGTTGACATCCTCCTCTCCTGTCGTGCTTTCTTTCTTCTTCTTGGGCGCTTCCTACTTAGGCTTTGCAGCTTTAGTCCTTTGGTTTCACTGCCTTGACTTGGCTTCTCCTGGGCCCTTGTGGCTTCTAGGGGGTTTATCGCTATGAGGCAATGAGAAATGTACTTGGCAGGTGAGACTGCTCTTATTGTCTTCTTTTTTTGTTAAGCACATAGGGTGCAAACAGGGCTCTCAGGGGAGACAGGGGTCTCCTTTCCCTTATAGTGTCCGCAGGTGGCCACCAGGAGATGCATGGTACATTCAGCACCTGTCTTGGCTCCTTTCTGGCATTGTCCCAGTGCTTTCTGTCTGGGGGTGAGGGCACTGCGGGTCTTTTTTTTTACTCATTTGACGATGATCAAGGCCTGCAGTGCTCAGGGGTTTTCCTTGTGGAAGGGCACATTGCTGGATCTCTCTACTTCACTGCCATACTTCACTGCCAAACTTGCTCCCTGTTTTCACTGAGGTGCGATGCAGGCCGCAAACCACCACGTGGCACCAGTCACTTCATGCACAGGCCGTGGCAGCCTTGCTAGAGCTGTGGGCTGTGCAGGAAGTGCCAAAGTGAGCAAGGGACTCACGTCTGAGCATACCCTGCCACACTTATGGCGGCCAAAAGCGGTACTCACTTTGCCACTGGATTCAAGCAGGCCGGGCTGAAGACGGCTGGAATGCCAGAAACCGGTCCTCGGAAGCTTGTTTCTGTTCCAGGGAAGACATGGCTTGGCAGTTCGGGCTGGACTGTTCCCATGAGGACCAGGGTCAGACTGATTTGCATATGGCCATGTCTGAACTGGGGTGGCAGAGTGGGCTAAAGAACGATGATGGATTAAACTCAGATCTTTTCACTGGGTGTGAGTGTTTGATTGATTCAGATGCTCCATCCACCACCACCACCAAAAGCAATATATATGTGTATATATATATATATATATATATATATATATATATTCACTGAAAAAACCATAGGTTTGACACCAGTTATAGTTAGCTGGAAATTTTACTGACATAAAACCAATGAAATTCCACGTTATAGTTAGTTGGACTCACTATAACTTGCGCGTGTAATGCACTGCTGATGACAACACATATTACATCACTCATGACATGGTCAGCTACATCACTCATGACATCACTGATGACACCATCCTTGTGACACAGTGACTGATCTCCTTTCACTGTAAAGTAACCCTTGAAACACATATTCAAAAATAGAAACTAACATTTTCAAAAAAGTGGATATACCCATACCAGTTACAACAACGAATTCAGTAATTTCACCATCTATGTACACATTCACACATTCACCAACAGTTTTATATAGTCACTCATACATATACTCACTCATCATATGTAGTGATACACCTATTCATCCTGTTACACACCGACAGTCATCAACAAGTTACTCACACATATACTCACATATGCAAATAAACTAATAAACATCCATTTATTTGCATATACAGATATACACACACTACCACCTTACTTCTTAGGAAACTTATACATATGTACTCTTTTAAACAATCACTTATAAAAACACATACTTATTTAAACAGGAACTCTTACAATCTCTCACTTTCACATATACTGACTTATATACATCAATACTCACATATACTAGATTAAAATGTATCTTGTTACTGATAAACACACTACTGAGATAGGCATTCAATCACTAACACGCACATATACACACTCATCTACTCATACAGTCCTGCACATATGCTGTTTTCAAAAAACATACAAACAGTGAGTCAGTCTTTGATTCATCTATGTGCTAAGTAACACCCCCACCAAACCATACAGACACTCATACTGATAAAAAACATATAATAACCCATATACACACACATGTAGCTACTCACCAACCCATACAGCCACTTATACACAAAGTGAAACACTGATACATATATTTAAATTTTTAAACATTACTCGCTAATATATGTATTCACTAAGATACACTTAATAAGCCAGTTACCAATCAATAAAAAAAAAAAAATCCATTTAGACACTTATTTAAACATTTATTCTTCCATCGACCTTTACATATACTTATATAAAACATATTTATTTTTCAGAAAGACACACATTCACTGGATGGTGTCATCAGTGATGTCATGAGTGATATAACTGACCATGTCATGGGTGATGTAATATGTGATGTCATCAGCAGTGAATTACACGTGCAAGTTATAGTGAGTCCAACTAACTATAACGTGGAATTTCATTGGTTTTATGTCAGTAAAATTTCCAGCTAACTATAACTGGTGTCAAACCTATGGTTTTTTCAGTGAATTTCATAGGTTTTTCAAATGCTATCTCCTAACTATAACGTGTGTAAAACCTATGGTTTTTTCAGTGAATTTCATAGTTTTTTTGAATGCTAGTTCCTAAGTATGTAATCACGTTCGTAACTAGATAGTGTCACCGCCCACACGTCCTGAGAAGCGCATGTAAAGTCATGTGACTTGAAAACAAGACTTCCAATTGGTTCTTAGTAGTTTTTGTTCTGGAATTTACACGAAGCACTCCACCCACTTTCCTCACAATCTTTTCTACTCTCAAGAGCCAACAACGTCGAGCATCTTCCGGAAAACTTTGCTGAAATGGCTGCCCTTTCGCATTCATCTTCCGAATCTGAAGGAAATGAGCGACCACCGTTAAGAAGAAAAAAGGAATCTTTCATTTGGCAATTTTTTACTTATCCTAAAGATCAAAAGAAAGTGAATGCGCCAAAAGTAACCTGCACGATATGCAATTCGGAGCTCTCAAGGGGAAATCCAAATAAAAAATATTCCTTTTCTATACACACCATGCAGCGGCATGTTAAACATAGGCACCCTGAGCATTATGCAAAAGCATCGACAAGAGCCCTGGCCACGCTATTACCATCAGAGGTGGCCAGCACATCTTCTGATGGACGACCTGTATCTCCATCGAGTGCTGAGATGGACTTGAGACCATATCTTGCGAAGGTGCACATGAAATGCAACGAGTGTGGAGAAATTCTTTTGTACGGAGAGCAGAGCCTCGTTCTTATTCAACTCAAAATTGAAAGTCATAAATGCCCCAGGAAAAGATAAATTTCTTTACTTCATTTTCATAGTATTACATACTGAAAAATGTAGTAGCAACTTTAAAAAATCGAAAGCATCATAACACTTGTTTCCCAAAAAAAAAAAAAAAAAAGTTCTTTTCAGAACTACCTCTTTCTACCAAAACGTGCTCCAAGAGCATATTATGACATGTTTTTTTGCCGCTTTATTTTAGTGCGAGACCGGGTGCGCGCACCCTCCTATCGCGTACAGGACCTGACACTTGCATGTGAAGTCATGTGACTTCAAAACAACACTTCTAATTGGTTCTTGGTAGTTTCTATTCTGGAATTTACACGCAGCACTCCACCCACTTCCATCACTTTCTTTTCTACTCTCAAGAGAGAACAACGTCGAACATCTTCCCGAAGACTTCGCTGCAATGGCTACCGTTCCGCATTCATCTTCCGAATCTGAAGGAAATGAGCGACCACCTTTGACAAGAAAAACGGAGGCCACGCTATTACCATCAGAAGTAATCAGCACATCTTCCGGTGGACGACCTGTATCTCCATCGAGTGCTGAAATGGACTTGAAACCATATCTGGCGAAGGTGCACATGGAATGCACGAACTGTGGAAAACTTCTTGTATATGGAGAGCAAAGCTTTACTCTAATTAAACACAAAATTGAGAGTCATAAATGCTCCAAGAAAAGTTAAATTTCTTCACTTTATTTGGATAGTATGACATACTGAAAAATGTCGTAGCAACTTTAAGAAATCAAAAGCATCATAACACTTGTTCCAAAAAAAAAAAAAGTTCTTTTCAGAACTAACTCTTTCTACCAAAACGTGCTCCAAGAGCATATTATAGGATGTTTTTTCACCGCTTACATTTAGTGTGCGACCGGGTGCGCGCACCCACCTATCGCGTAGAGGCGTCGAGACACGCATGTGCAGTCATGTGACTTTAAAACAACACTTCCAATTGGTTCTTACTAGTTTCTATTCTGCAATTTACACGAATCTTTCCTAACAGTGTGGCTATCTTTTCCAACGGCTGTGAGGAGCCTGTGCATATCGTAATTGAAGCTCCCACAGGTTGATGTAATTGTCGGCCCCTTATCTTTTTGGGGTAAGCGAACATACATTTATGTTGGTTTAACGTTGAGCCTTGCAATCAAGGAGAATATTTAAAAACTGAAGTCCTCTGAGTTACATGATCACCTGTTTTCACGTGAAGCATAAAAACACACGCTCGCTTTATAATAAGTATTAATGCACTGGCCTCTATCATGTGAGGTGCAAGACAAGGTTTGGTGAACACATTACAACAAACCCACAATGTTAAGTAAAAATACCCATATTTGGAACTTGATTTTTTCGTTATGGGTTGCCAGAGAAGAATCGATAACTTGACTAAACATGGGCATAATGATAATCATAGGCCTTTTACGTTGTACTTTCAGCATCTTGACACAGATTGCAGGATATTGGCAGCCAGCTTTAATATGACTTTCTCATACTGATAATCTTGTTCATTTGACAAGACTCTTTATGGTAAGTCATACTTACAGATTAAAACTTGATCTTCTAATTAATAGTTGACAAGACCATCTTACCTATATGGGATCACGATGTTCCACCATAAGTCAAAGGAGAGCTAAATATAACTCTGTTGAATCATGATGCCTTACCATAGGTCAAATCAGACCTAAAAATTAAGAGGTCTATTTAGGGTTTTAGACCATTATAATATATGTTTTATATTTCTTTCAGCCTAGATAGTAAGCCAGGTAAAGTGTAGCTCCAACGAGAATAAAGGTGTTGATATATCTACAAGAAATAATTAGAGAACACTCATCCCGTGTTTCTCCTAGGTAAGATTTTGATTTCAGCCTATATATTCATGCACTTTCTTATTTCTTAGCCATCACGTTATATCATCAACAAAATTATGAATAATCTGATGAGTATAGTCACTACATTAGATATTCTATAGGATTCCAACTTCCCTGAATCTTCTATCCTTGATTCCCATTGTCCAAATACATAGCCACTGCTTAAATGTAAAATCTTTAATGTATAGATTGTGTAGCTATATGGTTCAGCTGCATTCTATAGGGAGTCTTTGTTATGTAAGCACAGTTTAAATATGTACAATGAATTGTATGCTGGGAGTTCTTTGATGTCCCTTTCATGTTTTTAATTTATTCTGCATATGTCTTACAGATTGATTGTGGCTCCTGATGAAGGCGTTCTGTTAACGCCGAAACGCGCGTCGATGTTATGCATTTTTCGCCACTGTTTTACTATATATAAATTGGTATAAATTTGTTTAATATAAGTTATTTATGTATGACTGTTGATTTTTTAGAATTAATTAGTGCATATGATTTTGCACTGAGTCTTTTTAATATGAATATGTACATTTAGAAATAAACTCAACTTTGTACTTTTTAATTATTTGTTGTACTTTTTAATTATTTGTTGTGCTTTACATACTGTTTTTTCCCTAGTTGTGATATCAATTGTATAACTTTTCTCACACTGTTTGTTTCCCTGTATTACGAATTCAGTATTTGAACAGGGGGTCCTTGTTATTTACATAGATTTACACGGAACACTCCACCCACTTCCCTGGAAAACCAGTTTATCGAAAACCTTTTAAAACTCCTCTTATGAAATATTCGACATCGTTCACATAGCAGAGTTGTAAATAGCACTATATACACTCCGTCCCTTAATTATAAGAGACTTATTGCTATGTGAGAACAACTTTTGTTTTCACGCGATAATGTGAAATGCTGAGCCTGTTACATAATTTTATTTCACATATATGTTACTATTCTCCTTCGAGCACTAACACCGTAGAAAATACCACCAATAGCGGTGATATTTTTTACACCTAGAACGGGCGATTTGTATCCCTTAGAGCCCTTACAATTATAAAGTTTTATTTCCTAAGTCTCTGATCTCACACTGTGCAATGTGGCTCCCCTGTGTGTCGTAATAAGGTCCATAAACAAAAACTACAGGGCCAGCATTATACACATGCACAGAACCACAAAACGACAAGAGCCACCATGTTAATATATATCCTTAATATAATAAACCTCTGAGAATAAATACATATTTCCGTGGCACCCCATAAAAGAAATTTGGCGTCCTCTGACTCTGCTTCATTACCAAACACCCTAACCCCCCGCCCCCCTCACTCTTCACTAAACTCCACACTCCACCCCACCCGGACCCCCTATTACAAACCCCCAACCTACCCTCCCTGCCCAAACCCACCATGAACCTCAAACCGCCCCTGCAAAACTTATAAGACACAGGATTACTAAAACTCAAAGAATAGGCAACAGGCAGATAATCTAAATAGTACATAAAGGCACATATTTTTTCCATAATACTATTAAAAAATATGTTCTATTTTTTATAAATCTATCATGCATCTGACCCTCTAGAACCGCTTTCAAAACGTGAACTATAAACCTCTACTTTTCATTTTCAAACCATACACTTTCAATTACATTATTTTTTTTTTTACAATTCATGTAATGTTACACACCTTTTCTAAAATACACCAGTCCCTGTTATTTATAAGGATTTATTTTCAGTCTTCATCAGTGACACTTTCTTAACATATAATGAAAATCACTGTAACTTTTTAAACGACAATGCTAACGCGGTAAAAATAACCCTTCATTTCCTTTCCTTTAAGAATGCAGACTATCTACCCCACGCATGCGTTTCTTGATCTTTGTATTTGGCAGCGAATACCGACCTTGAATCGGAAGACATGAACAAGACCTCCATTGTCACATTTAAAACTGAACGTTGCATCTGCTCACACACATATCTTTCACTTAGCTAACATTCACAGAAAACAGCATTGATGTAAAAAAGAATTGACCTTGCTTTACAACTTGGTCAAATAACTCCCTTATTTTTTAACGCATCCTCCACTTCAAGAAAAGCGACTTTTTTGATAACTACTAAGCAATATATAAGTGACTAGACTCCTAAAAAATTTATCAAGTCATTCTGCTCCTCTCCACTGCATAGCCGTCGACCTAATTCTGTGGAGTTGCTATACAACCGGCAGTGCTGCGCCGTTTCCTTTACCATCTTGGGAAATTCAAAATGGATGTCCCTCCTGCCTTCGCAAACGAGCCGGACTACTTAGAACTATTTCGACAGAGAATGCTTCTGTACTACGGCACCTTACCACTCTCAACTTTGAATACTTCATATCGATTATCATTTCGATATTCGTATTTCACCTGTGTGCAGCCTGTATTTCATTGCCTGAGCTGTGATTTCACGTGGGCCCTGGATTTATGTCTCTGCAATTTGGTACCTCCTGAACCGAATTACAATCACCTCATGAATCCGTTACTTGATCATGAACAGCTTTGTTACAACGGAGGGTTTATGGCCTTTGCAGCGATACAAGGAGTTCTGGGTCATTGGAATATATTCGCAGCGGCGCAAGATTTCCTAACAGAGAGCTACATCGAAAACCCACCGAGCTGCCCTATGATGGTAAAAGACGCTCCAATAATGACAGATCATGAATGCTCCTTTCATCTTCTCAATTGGATGGCTGACATGTTTTCAGATGATAACAATGATTTCCTGTTAGAAGCACTTGCTGCATACTTTGCCTACACAATGGACGGTTAACTCTTTCCTAACAGAGAACTACATCGAAAACCCACCGAGCTGCCCTCTGATAATAAAAGAGGCTCCGATTTTAATAGATCATGAGTACTGCTTTACTCTTTTCCATTGGATAGCTGACATACTTTCAAATCATAAAAGTGATTTCCTGTTACAAGCAGAAGTTACCTATTTTGCCTAAACAATGCTTCAATAACTCTTATACAAGCCATTGACGTCCTCATTTCCTTTTGCTTCCCTATATTCTTCACGTTCTTTTCCATATTTTCTTTTGAAGAACAGACCTATTGGCTTTACTAACAGTGGACATTATGATTTCGTGTTGTTTAAATTTTGGTCTTTTATGTGGACTACATTTGTTTCTTCAGCTACTCGATTTTCAACTTTTTTTTTTTACAGTATAATCTCAACAATTCTATTGCATATCTTATCTAAGGTTATTTCAAACGTACTCGATGCAAAACTCGCTAATATATGCTACATGTACCCTAATTAATGTGTAAATTATAAATGAGTTTTTTATAACTGTAAATGCCATTTCGCATCTCAACTGCTTATTTCCACCTCACATGCCTCTGCTCCTTTAATTTTCTATAAAATTATTAATTTAAAATACTTTACAGAAAAATATGTTCTTTCAACAATATTTCCATTGTTACTTGTGCTGTATTTCAAATGCAATACTGCAACCTTCAAAAGATATCTCAATACAGTAGTTCTCCTCAATAGTGATTTGCGCAGCATCCAACAGATTACATACATGCACCTCTCGCCATTTTGTCGCTTTTGGCGCCTTTTTTTCCCCGTACACAGTAACATAACACAAACTTGATAGTGCTTCGCATGTAGACAGCTGATTGATAAAGTAATGATGTATAACCACTTGCATTTTCATACATCGTTCCCAAACTGAAAGGCCAGAGACCTTCTTCCATTTATTAAAATATAATATACTTCCTTATAAGAGTGTACAATGTTTTTTTCCAACTATATTCATATATATATGTAGCGTTTGTATTCCATGTACTACTGACAATACCAATTACTGTGTTTTTTGCAATTTCTGTACTCATATTACATAATGATTTGCCTTTAAAACAGTACATTTTCCAAATAAACATTTCAAATATTCACGGTTTCTCGTTTAATCCATAATCTCAACTGAAATGATTTCATATTGAAAAACTATTCATGGGTTCCACATAACCTTAACTGTAGTCACTGAGGACCTTATTTATGAAGACCTTCCGCCGCCGGTGCCTCATTTTTTAAAATGGGAAACAGTGACGCACCGGTGGCGCAAGGGCTTCATAAATAAAGTCCTGAATGTTTTCTTTTCTCGACCTCACTTACTGATACCTAAACCTGCAAGCCAATTACGGCCCGTGAACTTTTTCTTAGTAGGTAGCGCACCGTACAGACAGTTATACCACTGTTAAAAATGTTTTTTTATTGTTACCAAGCACCGCCACAGTTCCGCTTCACTCAGAGTTAATCACTGCTCCCACGCTTCTACAGGCCAAACGCTATGTCGTATTTCTCTCCTTATCACCCTTTCATCTCTACAATAACAAACAGTTGTCCGCCTGCCACCACAGAACAGAGTCGGACACAGAGGCACCAAAGAGTGAACCCATCACCAACTGCCATCTCCGGCTGTTTCCATGGTTACACCTCATTCTGCACCTTGCTGAAGGCACAGGTCAAAAGTTCATGTCTCAACGTTCTACAACAAATTAAGAAGACTATTTTCCCTCCAGAAACACCTGCCAATCCACAGCTCTGTTACATGTCTTGTTTTTTCACACCCAATAGTACTTCTCGTTTAACATAAACATTAACATGCAACGTACTGTTCAATCTCCACTTATTGCAATCAACCAATCATTTTTATTTTTTTAACCACACCCAGCCTCTTCCTTTATCTTTATTTAGAATTTCAACTTCTAACTACCATTCCACTTCCAGAACCGATCGGAGGACGACTACAAATCCCTTGAAAATGAAGGTCTGGCTTATAGGACACAGTTATATTCACTGGAGTGAAAAATATGCAGTAAGCAGACGAATTTGCAACCTCGGCTTACCAAATGTACACATAACATGGATTGCCAAAAGAGGATTGAAATGTCACCAATTGATTCCATTGGTGAAAACTTTTATGCATCTCCCAGAACCAGACCTTATAATTGTGCACTGTGGTGGGAACGATCTAGGCACAATCACTGGGGTAGGTCTGGAAATGCTTCTAAAAGACACCTTTCGACAATTGATGACACTTTTTCCTCGATCTGCCTTGGTATATTCCAATATATGCCAAAGACAGAAATGGAATTGGTCCAATCAACATTGTGCACAATTTGAGAAAGCAAGGAGACATGTAAATAAATCTGTTTCTGCGTTCCTCAGAGATTATAGCATGGGTTCTATTTACCACAACAACTTGCGATACCACATGCAAGACGTCTATAGGAGAGACGGTGTTCATTTCACGAATGAGGGAAACAGAATATTCCTCTGCAACATCAGGCTCTGCATCGGTACTTACTTATAAATGCAGAAAACACTCAATTAACACAATGGCTCTTTTCAGAGCCACCTTATATCTAAGCACTCAACCTTCTGATTTATCTCCATTTTCACACTCTTGTAAATAGGTGTGCGCGACCGGGTGCGCGCACCCCGTATTTTTTTTCGGGAAAAAATTATATCTTTTTGCGTTTAAGGGCCTCACTGCACACCCCGAGAAAAGCTACACAGCAAAACAATCTCTACCTTCTCCCCTTTCCATGTTTCAACGCTTTGAAATGAACAATATATTTACTCGCAGTGACAAAATGGCGAACAAAACTTCCTGATTTCCTTCTAATCGAACGTTAACAGACGTCACGCAGCAAAAAAAAATTCCGCTCACGCACAGCTGCTTGAGTGCGCGCATGCGTGCGCGCCTATAGATATATAATTGACTTTAACTTTAATTTTCTCAACAACTACTGAACAGATTTACACCATTCCAAAAAAAGCGTAATCTGCGAACCGGACTCTACAGTTTTGCCAAATGTCTTATAAATCCATTCAGCCGTTCGACCTGTAGCCGAGTCTAAACGTCCTATGGAAAATAACATGCAGAAAACACGTTTTGGGACCCCCCTTATATCTCAGCCCCCACTTGACCAATCCCCCCCAAACTTTCAGGGAAGGAGCGCAGCGGACCGAGCCATCTTCTTTGAGAAATTCGCTAAGATTCTTCAACCATGGCCAAAGTTATTCCAAATAGAATGTTGAGGATTTTCCTATGGAAAACAATCCTAACTATAACTACCTACTGGCGACCGCCAGTAGGTAATATATATATATATATATATATATATATATATATATATTCCTTCTCCAAGTCTCCTCCCCCAGCCGGGAAAGAAGTAGCAGCACTCGCGGGGTAATGTACAGTATTTCCTTTATTTCCTTTATTGTTCCTTTACAGACGCGTTTTGGGTCAAGCCCTTTTTCAATGTGACAACCAAAGTGTTGCACAGGAACCATTTTTAAATGCAGTACGTGATTTCAAGAGGAAACTGAAGAAGGACTACCCGTTCACAATCTGCGCGCGTTATATTGGAATGTGCAAAAACAAGCAAAACATTTCAAACTTATTCAGCAAGCATGATTACATTGCATTTGTAGTTTTAAACGTGATAAAGTTCGTACATTTAGCCGTGAATCGGCTGGCTAAAAACATGGTATTGCTTAAAGAGCAAAGTGTATGTAACTTGAATGACATTCATATTATCCTGTCAAAATTCCAAAATTCCAAATGCTATCTATCACATACTGAGTATACATGCTTAAACTCTTTGCTGTACCATTACTGAAATAATGTGATGTTGCCTGAAACATGTGAAATTCCTTTAGAATCTTGCCGTGGATCGGCTTGGGCGGCTCCTATCACTAGAAACCGCCAGGTTATAATAGATTCCTCAAGAGTTCGTTAGGTTGGCCTTGGCATGTGTGCAGTCAGTTTATTTGCCCAGGTGGATAGCCAATTCTTCACCACTATTTAAGCCCGTTGGGACCTTAGTTTGCAGGTCGATTATATAGCGTGATTCAAGACGCCTCAATTTAAGCAAACGGTTGCCACCCCTTTCATGCTCTGGTACCTGGTCCATCCCAAAATATTGTAACAGATCCCTGTTACTACGGTGTTTGATAGCAAAATGCTTGGCTACAGGTGATGTTATATCTCTGTTGGCTATAGCCCGCATATGTTCAAGGATTCTCAATTTTACACTTTGGCAAGTGATGAAGGAGCCGATGTTTTTCCTCTTCTTTAACCCTGGAAGTTCAAAGCCCAAGACCCTTTTGCTGTGTGCACAGGCCTTGCACTTGCCACAGGGAAAAAAACCCTTCATCTCTGCTAAAGTGTTTGTCCTTGTTTTGGGGGCATCTAGATGACTGTGTACCAGTAAGTCTTTAATGGATTTTGTTCTCCTAAAGGTTACCAGCGGATTTCTTGGGATGTCTGTCCCAATAATGGGGTCTGTCTTTAAGATGTGCCAATTACGGCGCAATATTCCTTTCAACAGATTGGCATTATTTGAAAAGGTTGTTATTAAACAGAACTTTCCCTCATCTGACTTGCTTTTTGTATGATTCTCTTTTTCCTTTAACAGTTCAGTTCTTTGAATCCCTGATACTCGTTTCAGTGTTTGATTCAAAAGCCCTGGGCTATAGCCTCTTTGCTTGAACCTATCTATGCTTTCCTTAGCCGCTGTTTCGAAGTCCTCCTCTCGCGAGCAGTTGCGTTTAAGGCGCAATACCTCCCTATAGGGGATACTTCGTTTTAGGTTCACCGGATGTCCACTTTCCGCGTGCAAGACGCTGTTTCCAGCGGTTGGTTTGCGGTACAGGGATGTTATTACCTGGTTGTCAATAATGCTTACCCGGAGGTCAAGGTAGCTCACTGCCACTGAGCTTACCTCCCCAGAGAATTTCAAATTGACATTATTGTTGTTTAAGTGGGAAATGTAATCTTTGGCACTCTGTTCTGACCCCCTCCACACCAGGAAGAGGTCGTCTATATATCTGTGCCATTTGACCACATTGTCAGTCCAGGCCCTGTTCCCCTCAGACCAGGCCACCTGCTCCTCCCACCAGCCTACAAATAAATTTGCATAGCTGGGAGCGAAGCAGGTGCCCATCGCGGTCCCCGAGATCTGTCTAAAGAGGTCTACCTGGAAAATAAAAAAGTTATTCAGCAGAAAGAATTCCGTTAGTTCCAATAACATTGTGCTATGACCTGCATATTTAAAAGGTCTTTTCAACATTAAATATTCAATTGCTTTCAAGCCTTGCACGTGCTCAATGCACGTATATAACTCGTGATATCCATCACAGGGATATCTGAAAATTCTATGTTGAATAACTTTGGCGTTGATGGACGGAATTGGCTGAAATTTTCAGGAAAATGGCACATTTGGTTTCCAAGCAACCCCTGAAAGTTTGGGGGGCTTTCGTCAAGCGGAGGCCGAGGAAAAAGGGGGGTACCAAAACGTGTTTTTAACATTGAGTTTTCCATAGGGCGGTTGGACTCACTTTTAGCTCGAACGGCTGAATGGATTTCCACAAAACGTGGCAAAATTGTAGGGACTGGTAGCCCGATTTGCCTTTGCTATGTCTCAAGATATATGCTCCAGTGGTTTTTACGAAAATTAACTTTGAAAAATATATATTGGGCTACATTGGGCTATATATATGTTAGAGCCCAAATGTAGCCCAATGTAGCCCAAAGATGGCCACCAGAGACAAAAAAAAACAAATGTAGCCTAAATATCAGCCAGATGTAGCCCAACTATAGCCCAGTGTCAGAATGTCCCAGAGTGTTCTAAAGAACAACTAGAGCGCTAACAGTCTTACTTATGACAAAAGTATGGCACACCTGAAGTCATCTTGATTGGAATAAAGTGTTAACACTTAAAACATTTAATTTGCAAAGGAACTAAATGAGGGGGTTCATTTTGCCATAGAAATTATGATTAGTGCTGAAGAAAGAAAAATTAGGGCACATTTTGAGTGACTTCTCAAATCCGCTTATATTTCATTAAAAAAATTCTGATATGCAGTCTCCCAAGATGGCCACCAGAGACAAAAGAGCCCAAATGTAGCCCAAATATCAGCCAGATGTAGCCCAACTATAGCCCACTGACAGAATGTCCCAGAGTGTTCTAAAGAACAACTAGAACGCATCTTTATTGGAATAAAGTGGGAACACTTAATACATTTAATTTGAAAAGGAACAAAATGAGGGGTTTAATTTTGCCATAGAAATATTATGTATAAACAATATTTCCAACAGATAAGAGGAGTAGCGATGGGGGCCTGCTTCTCTCCCAGTTATGCCTGTTTGGATATGGGTTACTGGGAGGAGCAGGTCCTATCGCATGATTTCGCTGACACATTGGGCACCAAGATTGTGACATGGTTAAGGTATATAGATGACCTTTTTGTGATCTGGGATGGCTCCACACAAGAAGCTGAAGATTTCATTTCTAAATTGAATGTCAACAACATGAATCGTCAATTCACTAGTCACATTAGTGATAAATCAATCTGCTTCTTGGATGTGGAGATTTATGTCAGTGGGGGTAAGCTGGAAACCAGGTTATTCAGAAAAGCGACAGCCGGCAACAGCATCCTCCACTCTGGTAGCCATCACCGTGCTCACACAATTAGGAGTATACCTTACGGAGAAATGCTCCGAATCAGACGGATTTACAGCACACAAGCCAGTTGCATAGCAGCACAGCTTGAGCGCGGGGAGAGATTCAGACAAAGAGGTTACAGTAAGGCAGGGATAGAAAGAGCCATTCACCGTGCAAATGCACACAACAGGACATCCCTGTTAGCAATCACACCCACTGAATCTCCAGGCACCTCCAATGATACAGTGCATCCCAGTAACCGGTTGATGGAAAGTGAAACTCGGATGATTTTCACTTTCAGTAACCAGCACCGTACAATAAGAAACATTGTTAAACGGAACTGGGCACTAATCACTAGTGAACCGGTACTGGGCAATCAGTTCAAGGGGGCCCCCAAGATTGCCTACAAAAGAGCCAGGACATTAGGCAACTGTCTTGTATCAAGCAGTCCTGAAATACGTACTATTACTCCTTGGCTTGCGACCAGCAAAGGGTTCTTGCGCTGTGCAACTTGCAAAGCCTGCAAAAATGGAGTAAGCAAGAAAGAGTATGCCACGCCTTTCAATACTATACCTACCACCATCAGATACAAGCTGACCTGCCGCACCGAGTACGCGGTGTACGTGCTGGAGTGTCCCTGTGGCCTGCGCTATGTTGGTAGCACGAGGCCACAGGCGTACAAACGTACACTCCAGCACCTACGGGCCATCACCAACGGTGATACTGCGTACCCGGTAGCCAGGCACTTTGGTCTTGTTCATGACAAAAAGGCCTCTGACCTGCGTTACTTTGTAATAGACACAGTGCCACCACAGAGAAGGGGTGGGGATCGAAATCTATTACTACGCAGGTTGGAGACAAGGCATATAATACTGCTTGACACCAAGAATCCCAATGGGTTAAACGCAGGAGAAGAATGTTACACCTATCTTTAATCCCCAATGATATGTAAAATTATATAATAGCAATATTCTAAATTTCAGTAAACTAGTTTGTCGTCTCTGCCAAACATCACATTTTAAATCACATCTTTTTAAAAAAAATCTGTAATTGTTGCAGATTTTATTATCACTGGGTTGCACTTACATTGCTCTTGGTCATTTCAAGATTAGCTTATAGTTGAGCCATTTGTCCATCTGGCTAGTATATAGCTCATCAATATTGCTATACAATGGACAACGAGACGGTTTCTTGCCTGTAGGAATGTCAACAATTCTCCTTGGGCACAAGGGGTATCCACACTGAATTAGTCATTTCCAACCATAACTTAGTATTCAAGGGTAGACCAACACCCATACTAGATGACCCACTATTTTTATACTCATATTCACATATTTATATATTTATATGTTTATATGGTAAATATTTTATACAAATTTTATGAGTATTTATTGAGAACATATCTTATTGCACTTTATATATTCCCCCAATATCGCGATATTTTGCACAATGGTTTTTATTTTACCAATTGCTGCTATGTTGTAAATAGATGAATTTTAATAGGTATTAATACCTTTGTATGTATTTATTTATTTATGCATCTATATTTATTGTACATTAAGGTTCTCATAAATGGGTCATCAAGGAGAGCATATACATATGTATTTTACAAATGTAATTTTGATTGTTGCACGTTGAACCGTCATCTTTTACTATTTAAGCATTTATGCAGTTAGTTAACTAGCCAGTGTGTTTTCTATCTTTGTTACACCTGGTATGCAACAATTGGCCAAGAACCCTTTAAATTGAGCACACCCACCATGTAACAGTGTCATGTGATCAAGGTGCTTCGAGCACCGAAACGCGTTGTGGTGGAGTGGTGGTGAGCTAATAAAAACCACTCTCTTCACTATACCTGGGTTTGCCTCGTCTTCTTTTGCTGCCAGACCACTGCAGGACGTCTTTATGCTGAATATATATATATCTGTGATCAAGGCAGGGATCTGCCGAAACGCGTCGTGACGATAGGGCAAGCACAGAAAATAAATAATTAAAACTTGCACCACATTTGGGTCTTCCTCGCAGCATATATATATATATATATATATATATATATATATATATATATATATATATATATATATATGCAAAAGAAAGCACTCCTTCCACTTCCACTGGAACAGCGGCGAAGAAAAGAGAAACAAACCACTTCTTTCTCAGGCAAGGTGTTTATTTACAGCCTAGCAGCAGTCAAACAGATGACGCGTTTCGGGCTTTGGCGCCCTTGTTCACAATATATATATAGTTAGGATTTTTTTGAATAGGGATTTCTGAAAATTCTATGTGGAATAACTTTGGCGTTGATGGACGGAATTAGCTGAAATTTTCAGGAAAATGGCACATTTTGTTTCTGAGCGTCCCCTGGAAGTTTGGGGGGGGGGTTTCGTCAAGCGGGGGCCGAGAAAAAAGGGTGGTCCCAAAACGTGTTTTTAACATTGAGTTTTCCATAGGGCGGTTGGACTCACTTTTAGCTCGAATGGCTGAATGGATTTCTATGAAACTTGGCAAAATTGTGGAGACTGTTTGCCCGATGTGCCTTTGCTAGGTCTCAAGATATGTGCTCCAGTGGATTTTGAGAAATTAACGTTCAAATAAATATATATATCTGTGACAGCGTCCGGATTAGCTCCCCGGTTCGCGTACCAGATGCGTAACGGAACTTCGCGAGGAGAAGCGGATTGGCTCTCCGGTGACTGTCAACATTCTAAACAGTCCAGAGCGGCCGCCATCTTGTCTCTCGGTAGGATCGAGAGACAAGAGGTGGAAATAAACGAAGGGTGAAATGAATGAAAGGGGGCAAGGTAGACCCATCCTGACCCCCTAGGATTGAGGTACGCGAACCGGGTAGCACACCGGTAGCGTAACAGGAGTCCGCCATCTTGTATTTCGGACGAATTTAGTCACAAGATGGAGGATAAACAATGTTGGGAATGGGTATAACGGGGCACAGGAGACATATCCTGACCCCCTAGGTTTTCTGAAGGTGGCTGAGGAGGCCCATATAAGTAAAAAAAAAACACCTTTTTTTTCAAATTTTCGCACGGTTAGCGCCCGGTCCGGGGAAAACCAAGGGAAATAGTAAAATAATATTTTAGAGTGCTTTGAGGTAGGGTAGCTCTGAAGAGAGTTGTTGTGTTGTGTGGGTGATGTAAGTACCAACATGTAGGTACCAATGAAGAGTCTAAAATTCAATGTACACCGTCTCCTCTGTAGATATTTTGTATGTTCTAATATGGGTTATTTAAATGTAAATGTGTGGAAAAGCACTTCATGCTTTAAAGCAATTGTATTTTTGAACTGATTGTTCTTTCCTCTTAGTCCTTCTCTTTGTTTTTTTCCCCCACACTCTTCTTCAGCATGATAGTTGATACATTTGTTCCCTCCAAAAATTTATATAAATAAAAAAATTATATTAAATACATATAAAATATATTTTTCCTTTAAAAAAAGAATACATTTTACAGCTTTTGATATTTGGTATAAAAAAAACATTGGAATTCACTGAAAAAACCATAGGTTATAGACCATATATAGTTGGGAATTAGCATTTACAAAACCTTGAAAATTCACAGAAAAAACCCATAGGTTATAGACCATATATAGTTTGGAATTAGCATTTACAAAACCTTATTTTACTCACACAAAACCGATACCATGTGATGTCATCAGTGATGTCACTGACCATGTCATGAATGATGTAATATGTGACATGATCAGCAGTGGATTGCGGGTGCGCGATATATAGTTAGTGCAACTAACTATATATGCGAATTTCAATGGTTTTGCGTGAGTAAAATAAGGTTTTGTAAACGCTAATTCCTAACTATATATGGTCTATAACCTATGGGTTTTTTCAGTGAATATATATATATATATCAAGCAAAGAGGGTACATATAGATGCATCATGCTAAAATAATATGGTCGGATACTCCTTATGTATGGGAAATCTATTTTTTATCCCTCAGAATGGCCCTTTTAGCATGATATAGCTAACTAAAACAGCTCAATCTTCAAATATTCCTTCATCAATCTGCATTAAATCTTTGAGCTCCTGCTGAAGTAACTGAGCCTTTACTGCTGCTGGGGATGGACCGGCCAAGGAGGAGGTGAGTTTACTTGCGCAATGAGAGCAACATGCAGGTCCACATTGTACACAACGGCAACACGTGAATATGATACCGGCTATACCTGACAGCACTATCAAAATTTTCCATCCCCAAGTAGACAACAGACGCCAGAACCAACCAGAGAGGAACCACGTACCAGTCTCTACATGTATTTCGGAAGCCAAACGATGTAGCTTCTGGATCACCAAATGAACGGTGGGGGCGGAGTCAGGGATATAAGCACAGCAAGAACTGCCGGTCACACGGCATGCTTCTTCTCCATCTGCCAAGATAACATCTAAAACCATACGATTTTGAAGCGAAATGAGTTTGTTCTCTTGTAGCTCTACGGTCAGATTAGTCAATATTCCTGCAGTGGTGTTAATTCCCCCTTTAACTACTCTGGACAAATGGCGTACTTCTTTGCTGTTAATTATAGGCCCCCAGATGGGAAACACTTCTTTTACAATGTCGGTAAAATGCTGTTCAGGAGTATCTGTCTGATCTATATCGGTAGTATCTATCATTCTTTTATTTCTCTTAACAGGTATACTTTGTTTATCTAAGCGGTGATCCTTGTGATAATAAGAAGGGGCAATATATACTGGTGGATCCAGGAAGGACAGGTAGCAACGTCCAGCCCTACCTCGTGGAAGCCAACTATAGGCATTTTCTCCACAAACAAAATATACATTAGGAGGGGTTAACAATGGGGGGCTGCTAAAGGTACGCAACTGATAAGTATAATTACATCGGCTTTCTCCTACTGATATGTACCCTACTCCCTGAATACAGAACGCAGTGGTACTATTTATTATAGGCACTGGAATAGCCCTATCTTCAGTAACATTACGGTCTTGGAAATGTCGAAAATACTGAGTGAAATTAAACTCAACAAAATCCAAAATCTCATTTTTCAACCAAGTGCTATTGTCTTGCGTTGTATACAGATTCATACATGCATTCGGATTTAAGGTTCCCTCTCCATTATTCCCCTCAGGGTCGAATCTTTAATGAACCTCAATATATGCTAAAATCATTTCATAATCCCTTTCCGAAAAGCTTTGAGTGTCCACAGTATAATGTAGCATTTGTAGCATTGGTGGCGCTGTATGTTTGATGAAGCATTTCAACAAATACATTTTTCACATAAGTCTGACGAAGCCTTTCCTTATGTGGGGCTAAAGTATGAAACACATGTTCTAGAAGTGGGGCAGTTGTTCCTAAAATAGTATGTATAGTGTGGCGGAATTCTAAATAGATGAATACTCCCATCAATGTGATTAATAATATTGCTATATAATTATGAATGCAATTTTAACTCGTTGGGTCTGACTAGAAAAGACAGACATATGCGCAGGGAAATAACGCGGTACAAAAGGGCGTTCCTCTTCAGGAACGAAACGAGCAAAGCGATACATACTAACTAAAAGTCCCAAAATAAACTCGGGCGATGCAGTTCAACCTGCCAGAGGGTTCTTCTTTCCTGTGTCCATTTAGAGCCTCACAGGCAGGCTCCTATCGTTCATCACAAATAATACCAGAGCAAGCCTCTCACGTTGGAGTTATGTTCTCACCCAACCCTTGTAGAAAACACAACCTCTGCCTCTTTAAACGAGAAATTCAGTCTTTCTTTCTGAACAGAACAAGCAAATGTTCAATGCTCTCAGCGCGTGCAGTCCAGTGTCTCACTCAGTACCCCAGAAGCGCATCTAACGGACATTCGTGGAACAAGTCTGTACCCTATCACTCAAGTCTCTCCCTACCTCCTACCATATTCACTGCGTTATCTTCTGGGCCGCAGGTTGTATCGAGCATGGCCAGGCACTTCCTGATCAGAGAACAAAACAGAGGATAATGAATCCGGTGCGACAGGGGTACTGTGAGCCTCTCGTTCGACTGTAGGGGCAACAGAATCTGGGGTAATCACTTGTGCTGATGACAGAGCCGCTTCCGAGCCCGAGACACCTTTTCCTTGCCCTTCTCCAATTACCTGGGCATCATAAAAAGGGACAAAATGAGGAACTCCCCTAATTTCCTGGGTCAGAACCCCTTCCTGGATTTGCTGATCATATGGAAGAGGGAGGGGTAGTTTTTTCAGATGTGACACATGGACCATTGTCACTTGCCGTTCACCTTTACTGCTGTCCACGTGGCCAACAGAATTTGAAACAGTTCAGACCAACGGGGATCCAAGCTAGATTTTTGCTGGTAATTACGGACCAGAACCCACTGTCCTGGCTCCTAGCGATGTCTGAGAGCCTCCAGCAAGGGATGCAAAACTGCTGAGACCTGTTGATGAATGGAAAGGAGATCTTTAGTCAAAGCATACAGATAGTCTGTCAAATAGGATACTCTATATCACAAAACGTTCTGGGTCTCGGGAAGCCCCAAACATTAGCAGGGCGCAAAAAGATGACCTGATACGGAGATAAGCCAGAACGAGAATGTGGGGTAACCCTTATTGACATTAATGCTAGTAGCAGAGCATCTGGCCACTTCAATCGGGTGCTTTCTTGAATTTTTGCTAATTTGAGCATCAATATTTCCATTATACTTCTCAACCAACCCAGCAGACTGGGGATGTCGAGCCGCATGGAATTTCTGTTTAATCTGTAGTCCATTACAAATGTGACTGATGAATTTTGCATTAAAGTGTCCCTGTTATCACTCCAGATCACCCGAGGCAATCCATAGCGTGGCAAATATTCCTTTACCAATGCCTTTGCCGTTGCCAAAGCAGTATTTTCCTTGTTTGGGTAGGCTTCCACCCATTTACTGAAAGCGCACACCATGATCAGGACATACTTAAAATTATTTACATGCTCCAGCTGGATATAATCCATTTGGAGCACCTCAAAAGGCAAAGATGGTGGTGCAAAGTTTCCTCTCAGAACAGGCTCCCTGTCCCTAGGATTATGTCGTAAGCAAACTAAGCAATATTGCACCAAATGAGCAGCGGTCTTTGGAATATTGGGATTGTACCATACAGGTTCTAATAATGCACAAATACCTTTTGCCCCAATATGAGCTGAACCATGTACCATTGTTAGCACCGCATTCACTAATGCATTGGGCAACAACCACCATTGTTTTTCTGTCAAATCAATCCAACAATCATCTGCATCTAATTTCCCCACTTTCTCTTTCCAGTGAGCCAGCTCAATAGGGGTAGCTTCTTTTTGTATTTCTCGGACACTCTCCATGGTGTTATTAAACATCTCTGTTTCAGCCACCCACCTAGCAGATCTAGTCACAAACATTGAAGTCATTTTTGATTTTGCAGTTTCCTTATCTACTTGATCAGCAAAGGCATCACTTTCACCCACTGCATCAACCACTGCCTTGTGTGCACTGCAATTAACTACAGCCACCATCAGTTACCACCACCTGGTAACGTCAGTGCTGGCAGCAGTTGCAAAATCAAGTGACCATGCTGTATTCGTGGACCAAGGGAATTGAGAAAACCTCTTTCGGCCCAAAGTCGGCCAAAACTATGAGCCACGCCGAAGGTGTACTGGCTATCGGTGTAAATATTTACTCAATCCTTCACTTAGCTCACAGGCCCGAAGCAATGCCACTAACTCAGCTGTCTGAGCGGATAGATAGGGTACTCGAGAAGCCTCAACTACAGTGTGAAGAGTAGTTATCGCATATGCAGCAGTTGTCGTGCCATCTGGTAATTTGAAACAAGAGCCATCGACATACAACTCCCCTTGGGGGTCAGGTAGAGGATTGTCTGTCAGGTCCACCCGTCCCTTGGTCTCTTCCTCTGTCCAAAATATACAATCATGAACATCATTGTTCTTTTCGTTCAAAGGGAGGGGTGGTAACGTGGCAGGGTTCAGAGTGGCACATCGCTTAATCGTATTGTGGGGAGCAAACAAAGTCAATTCGTAACCTGTAAGACACGCACTCGTAAGGTGGTGGGGCTTCATTTTGTTCAATAATGTATCGACAGCATGCAGTACCATCACTGTGAGATCAGTGTTCAGAACGAGCCCTTCCGACTGTCGAATAACCACTGCGACTGCAGCAGTAGCCCTTAAACAGCTATAGAGTGCTCTGGCGACGTTATTCATCACCGCCGAGAAACAAGCACAAGGTCTCTGCTTACCACCAAATCCTTTTGTTAACACAGAAAGCGAGCAACCGTCCACCTTGTGTACATAAAGCACAAAAGGTTTTTGGTAGTCAGGGGTACCAAGAACAGGTGCAGATCAAAGAGCAGATTTCAAAGAGTGCAAAGCATTTTGGCAGTCATCAGTCCAGGGTAAAGGTTCATGCACATCTTTAGTGGTTATATACAGGAGAGGTTTAGTGAGAAGGGAAAAATTAGGGATCTATTGGCGACGGTAAGAAGTTATGCTGAGAAATGCACAAACATCACGCTGAGTACGAGGTACAGACATAATAAAAATGGTAGTCACACCCACAGGAGTTAGTCTCCTCCCCTCTTTTGACAGTAGATGACCTAGATAGGTCACCTCCTGTCGACATATTGGAATTTAGAAAGAAATACTTTCTTGCCATTAGCCGCCAAATTAGACAATAATTGTACAGTGGCTTCCTTACAAACTCCTCAGTATCAGAGGCTACTAACAGATTATTGCAAAAGCACATTACCAGGGGGTAGGACCAAACCATCCAACAATGTCTTCAAAGCTTGACTATAAATACTAGGACTCTCCTTGTACCCCTGGGGAGCGAAACAAAACCGGAAGCTGCTACCAGATAATGAGAAGCCGAAAATATGACAGCTATCAGGATGTATCGGAATGCTAAAGAAAGTATTCTTTAAATCGAACACAAAGAAATCATTTGTAGTGGGAGGAATCATAGTAAGAATAGTAGTGATGTCAGAAACCATAGGGTATTGGGCACCACTATTTTATTAATTTCACTCAAATCAATCACAAAACGATAAGTATCAACATAGTCAGGATCACTTCCAACAGGGGCCTTTTTTTAAATCGATAACATGGGGCTGTTGCATACATTAGCAGCCATCCCCTCCACCACACCCCTTTTGATCAGGTCTTTTATGATGGAGAGCAAAGCGTTCTCGCCCCCTGGAGAAATTTGTACTGAGGTATACGTGGAAGCCAAGCATTTTGTTTCAGAGTAATAGAAACGGGTGGAATCCTTAATAATCCTACATCTGTGTCTCCCGTGGTCCACAGCATCTCTGGGATAGCAGCAAACTCAGGAGGGAGAGTTTCATTTTTGGTGAAACACTGCAAAGTATGCCTGCCCAGGGGATTGATAGTCAAATAAACACCATCAGGTGAACAATGAATTTCTGCATGTAATTTCTTCAACAAAATCCAAGCCCAATACATTTTCACCACAATGACAAGTCAAGAGAAGCGGGGAGTCAATCGTAACTAGACCAATTGTGAACAGAATAGGTTTGGAAATGGGGCTTACCACCGGAATTCCCTAGAACCCCACCGAAACATTATTGTGCTCGGACAGAGCAGCCCCTGGGACCAGAGAACGAGAAATAAAACTATTCATTGCACACGTATCAACTAAAAACTTTTCAGATGTTCCCATTAAATGCGCTTTTACATAAGGACCTTGCTGATCAATGGGTACTGACACCTTGTCCCCACTCTGTCCTTGGCTCTCCTATGTATAGGCATACCCTTCGGTTGCATCCATAGCACAGTCCTCATTATAGTACTGCCTACCTCTCGGATTATCAAAATAATTATTTTCTGATCTGACGTGCGTCCCCTCCTCTCGTCGCATATCACTGCGATCCACACCACCTCGACCTCTTCCTCTCATAGCCCCATTCTGAGCCAGCAACGATGGACACTGATATCGCCAATGCCCTTCCTCCTTACAGTAAGCGCACTGGTTTGGTCACAAAACAACAGCCGACCCTCTGCCTCGTCTGGTTCCCGCCCCCCTCGGATGAACCCTCTACCGCCTCTCTCTCTGCCTTGTCCTCGAACAACTTGTTGCAACAACACCCGCGTCTTAAGATCTTTAGTTTTCTTTTCCATCTTATCCTTACTCTCATTTTCCCTATGTTCGTAATATTGGGCCATACTCAATATTACCGAGGGCGTAGACGTAGTCCAGGTACTTTCAGCGGCTTGTAGCAGCACAGAAACTTCGGGTAACAAATTGATCACAATTAACAAGTAATCGTATACCTCCTTCCAGTGATAAATCCTGTCCAATAAGTCAATGAATACACCTTCAAATCTAGTGAAGAAATCCGAAACGCTTTCGTCTTTCTTCTGCTTACATCTGTCAATTCATCCCAATCCACCTTACAAGGCGGAATTACGGAATGCATGTAAGTATTAATACGGCCAGGTAACGCCAATAGTTCGGGTTTTGGTTTATCACCAGGCTTACGTTCCTTATCCCAATCTTTTATCTGTTCCCATGTTCCGTCCAACTCCTGAACATGGTCCTGATCATGCACCTGATGCCATACATCAACGGGGACTAGCAATGCAAAAAATAGCTCTATGTCAGCTAGGGTCATAACGGCTGAGGAAGCCGCTTCTTTGAGTTCTTTATAATAAGCTGTGGGATTTTTACGGGGTCAGGTAGTTGTGATTTTAGCGAGAGGGCTTCACTCCTCTTCCAGGGGGTGTAAACCCATGGTTCCTGCACTCGTGCCTCTACACGAGGTCTAGTCACTACATCCTGATCATTTTTTAATTCCCGTATTTCAGGGTGAAAGATAGGAAGGACTTCTCGCATAGGGTGCTGAGAGTCCCATGAGGAACATTTTTGGTGCATCCACCCTCGATAACTTAATAAAACTTTGACAATTTTGTACAGTTCCTCTGGTCTAAGTTCAGACTTATGAGCCCTGTCCCGAATATCATACAACACGTGGGGGACCATCCCTCCTGCAAAACACTGTTCCCATAAAGTAATAGGACATGTGGCCATGTGTTCCAGGGCATGTTGCTGTATAACAGGCTCAAAGTCTCGGAGTGTGCTCCATATATCAGTTAAAGTATAAATAGGATGTTGCATCCCCTGGGATGACTAATTTTCAAACATCTGTTTCTCACTTAGTCCTACAGTCGAACGAGTAAACAACTTTCGTGTGTCCAAATCCCCCGGAGCACATGCTGGAGTTGAAACAGCTAGGGATGGGGTCGTGCTCGCGGACTGGGAAGCCCGCGCAAGGGTAGGGGAAGATGAAACAGCTGTGTACATAACAGAAGATGGCAATGTAACAGACCACAAGGTAGCTGTCTCAGACACAGAGGGAGATAAAACAGAGGACGTTCCCGGAGAGACAGGGGAATAGGAAACAACAGGGGCAAAGGCTGAAGGGACCTGTACTGGAGTTGGGGGAACAACGGGATATATACGTTGTGGAGCATAAAGTGGAGGTGGACGAGTATCCAATAAAGCCTCCATCTCATCCTCCACTTCAGTCCTAGCCACGTAGGTCTTATCCACTTGCAGTCTAAATTGCCTATCTGCACAATCAATTCCCTGTTAGGTTTGAGCTTTATCATAAGTAATGGCTTTCTGCGTAATCATCAGACCTCCCTTCATTCTGCATAATTTCTCCTCCCGTATACGTCTATGCTTTGCTTCCTTCTGCCATAGGTTTAGGGAATCAAACATTGACTGTCAACTCCGTTTAGAAAACAATCGATCCTGCAGGAAATGTTTATTTTTCTCATCAAAAGACCCGGTTAAAAGCCATTGCAACTACATTATCCTTAGTATATTTATGCCATAGATAGGTGTATTACCATGCTTTACATACATATAACTCGGGTTGCCCTCAGGCGCGGCAGGTTGACTTTCAGCCAATCGCGTATCATTAGGGCGGCTACAACATCCAAAACAAATCAATTTGCTAACACGTGGCATAATAACTGTTGTCATGTATTCCTCATTCAATCATAAAAACTTACTTTCAAACATGGCCATGTTCAAACATTCACAACATATTCAACCTCACTCTTATTCGAACACACACAAAACAATAATATATGTACATACAAAGATATTCAAAATGACATGTCTTGTTTCTGTCTTTCCAAACAAAGAACAGAGCCCATCGACTCCTGTTCATAGAGAATCAATCAATTCAGAATCCAGACCAACAGATACCAAAATCCAGCAGTCCAAGGACTACCAAGAGACCGCCGAACAGGTATAACCACAGACTGTCCTACAATCCCTCCTTCAGTCTTCCTGGTTCACCCTTGGGACTATTCTGACTAAGCCGGCTTCCTTAGCACTGCTTCAGATATATCCCCAAAGCTACCCAGGTTCAACCCCAGGCATTTCCGATACCAGTCCGGCCGGGTGTGCACCACACGAGCCACACCAGGGCATCCGATTGGCGTCTCTATTGTTCCCAAAACAATTCCGTGGAGCATCTACCCGTGCAGCCACAATGCTGTCCCGTCAGACCCCCAAAATTCTCCGTGGTACACCGACCACCAAATCCTACACAGTTAACTGCTGCATAAGCACTGCTCAACAGCGCGTTCCAAAAGACACCAAAAACAATACACTCACCTGGTGCACGCAGGTACAATTGCGTATTCTCCACTGCCAACTCCTGAAGACCAACACGGTCAGCTCCTGGGTTACGCCCATAGGACTCCGGCGAAGGGTCACTAGAAGCTCGGTCCGTCCACCCGCTCCACCAGAGCTGCCCTTTCTTTGTCCTTTCTACCCGGTTACGGGGAGGATGACCCTATCATGGAGTCCCACCAGAGTCGCCAACTGAAGTACCATAAAAATAACATAAAGAGCTGTACCTACCAATAGCCTCAATCCCATTACCAAATAATCAGTCAGTTGGCAGTGAAGAAAGTTCAATCATTTATTAAGCAAAAATACTCTATAGAGGAGCCTCTCCAACCCTCACCCATCAGGTGCACGAAAAAGACTGTTGGCTCGCATTCAAACAAGATGTTATATACTTTTCAGTTCAACACATATAATCATTGTAAAAGGAAAAATACCAGTCGGCCCTTGAGCTCCAGGAAAGGACCATATATGGCACACATGATTAGTTCAAAGCTTAACTATTTATTACTGGGAAGGTCAGGAGGGGTGACTCCCTTTCGTCTTGGTGCCGGGGAGTTTAGGCACAGCGTCTCCAGAAATGCGCTTATCGGACACAAAGCCAGATGCGACCTTGAGTCTCAGGACAGTCGAGTAAACAGCCTACGTTCAGCTGCTCCCAGTAATTCAGATGAACTGGGGCTTGAAAACTGCCGGAGACTAACACCTGATCACAGCCCGTGTTCGAGCATAGGTTCGGAAAATGGCGTCTGTATGGATCTCAGCCTACTCTGTTAGCAGCTTTAAACCAAGGAGTGAATAAATGCTGTCCTCCCTGCTGTCCTCCTTGCAAGAGCACCGCATTCACTAATGCATTGGGCAACAACCACCATTGTTTTTCTGTCAAATCAATCCAACAATCATCTGCATCTAATTTCCCCACTTTCTCTTTCCAGTGAGCCAGCTCAATAGGGGTAGCTTCTTTTTGTATTTCTCGGACACTCTCCATGGTGTTATTAAACATCTCTGTTTCAGCCACCCACCTAGCAGATCTAGTCACAAACATTGAAGTCATTTTTGATTTCGCAGTTTCCTTATCTACTTGATCAGCAAAGGCATCACTTTCACCCACTGCATCAACCACTGCCTTGTATGCACTGCAATTAACTACAGCCACCATCGCTGGTAACGTCAGTGCTGGCAGCAGTTGCAAAATCAAGTGACCATGCTGTATTCGTGGACCATGGGAATTGAGAAAACCTCTTTCGGCCCAAAGTCGGCCAAAACTATGAGCCACGCCGAAGGTGTACTGGCTATCGGTGTAAATATTTACTCAATCCTTCACTTAGCTCACAGGCCCGAAGCAATGCCACTAACTCAGCTGTCTGAGCGGATAGATAGGGTACTCGAGAAGCCTCAACTACAGTGTGAAGAGTAGTTATCGCATATGCAGCAGTTGTCGTGCCATCTGGTAATTTGAAACAAGAGCCATGGACATACAACTCCCCTTGGGGGTCAGGTAGAGGATTGTCTGTCAGGTCCACCCGTCCCTTGGTCTCTTCCTCTGTCCAAAATATACAATCATGAACATCATTGCTCTTTTCGTTCAAAGGGAGGGGTGGTAACGTGGCAGGGTTCAGAGTGGCACATCGCTTAATCGTATTGTGGGGAGCAAACAAAGTCAATTCGTAACCTGTAAGACACGCACTCGTAAGGTGGTGGGGCTTCATTTTGTTCAATAATGTATCGACAGCATGCAGTACCATCACTGTGAGATCAGTGTTCAGAACGAGCCCTTCCGACTGTCGAATAACCACTGCGACTGCAGCAGTAGCCCTTAAACAGCTATAGAGTGCTCTGGCGACGTTATTCATCACCGCCGAGAAACAAGCACAAGGTCTCTGCTTACCACCAAATCCTTTTGTTAACACAGAAAGCGAGCAACCGTCCACCTTGTGTACATAAAGCACAAAAGGTTTTTGGTAGTCAGGGGTACCAAGAACGGGTGCAGATCAAAGCGCAGATTTCAAAGAGTGCAAAGCATTTTGGCAGTCATCAGTCCAGGGTAAAGGTTCATGCACATCTTTAGTGGTTAAATACAGGAGAGGTTTAGTGAGAAGGGAAAAATTAGGGATCTATTGGCGACGGTAAGAAGTTATGCTGGGAAATGCACGAACATCACGCTGAGTACGAGGTACAGACATAATAAAAATGGTAGTCACACCCACAGGAGTTAGTCTCCTCCCCTCTTTTGACAGTAGATGACCTAGATAGGTCACCTCCTGTCGACATATTGGAATTTAGAAAGAAATACTTTCTTGCCATTAGCCGCCAAATTAGACAATAATTGTACAGTGGCTTCCTTACAAACTCCTCAGTATCAGAGGCTACTAACAGATTATTGCAAAAGCACATTACCAGGGGGTAGGACCAAACCATCCAACAATGTCTTCAAAGCTTGACTATAAATACTAGGACTCTCCTTGTACCCCTGGGGAGCGCAACAAAACCGGAAGCTGCTACCAGATAATGAGAAGCCGAAAATATGACAGCTATCAGGATGTATCGGAATGCTAAAGAAAGTATTCTTTAAATCGATCACAAAGAAATCATTTGTAGTGGGAGGAATCATAGTAAGAATAGTAGTGATGTCAGAAACCATAGGGTATTGGGGCACCACTATTTTATTAATTTCACTCAAATCAATCACAAAACGATAAGTATCAACATAGTCAGGATCACTTCCAACAGGGGCCTTTTTTTAAATCGATAACATAGGGCTGTTGCATACATTAGCAGCCATCCCCTCCACCACACCCCTTTTGATCAGGTCTTTTATGATGGAGAGCAAAGCGTTCTCGCCCCCTGGAGAAATTTGTACTGAGGTATACGTGGAAGCCGAGCATTTTGTTTCAGAGTAATAGAAACGGGTGGAATCCTTAATAATCCTACATCTGTGTCTCCCGTGGTCCACAGCATCTCTGGGATAGCAGCAAACTCAGGAGGGAGAGTTTCATTTTTGGTGAAACACTGCAAAGTATGCCTGCCCAGGGGATTGATAGTCAAATAAACACCATCAGGTGAACAATGAATTTCTGCATGTAATTTCTTCAACAAAATCCAAGCCCAATACATTTTCACCACAATGACAAGTCAAGAGAAGCGGGGAGTCAATCGTAACTAGACCAATTGTGAACAGAATAGGTTTGGAAATGGGGCTTACCACCGGAATTCCCTAGAACCCCACCGAAACATCATTGTGCTCGGACAGAGCAGCCCCTGGGACCAGAGAACGAGAAATAAAACTATTCATTGCACACGTATCAACTAAAAACTTTTCAGATGTTCCATTAAATGCCTTTTACATAAGGACCTTGCTGATCAATGGGTACTGACACCTTGTCCCCACTCTGTCCTTGGCTGTCCTATGTATAGGCATACCCTTCGGTTGCATCCATAGCACAGTCCTCATTATAGTACTGCCTACCTCTCGGATTATCAAAATAATTATTTTCTGATCTGACGTGCGTCCCCTCCTCTCGTCGCATATCACTGCGATCCACACCACCTCGACCTCTTCCTCTCATAGCTCCATTCTGAGCCAGCAACGATGGACACTGATATGGCCAATGCCCTTCCTCCTTACAGTAAGCGCACTGGTTTGGTCACAAATCAACAGCCGACCCTCTGCCTCGTCTGGTTCCCGCCCCCCTCGGATGAACCCTCTACCGCCTCTCTCTCTGCCTTGTCCTCGAACAACTTGTTGCAACAACACCCGCGTCTTAAGATCTTTAGTTTTCTTTTCCATCTTATCCTTACTCTCATTTTCCCTATGTTCGTAATATTGGGCCATACTCAATATTACCGAGGGCGTAGACGTAGTCCAGGTACTTTCAGCGGCTTGTAGCAGCACAGAAACTTCGGGTAACAAATTGGTCACAATTAACAAGTAATCGTATACCGCCTTCCAATGATAAATCCTGTCCAATAAGTCAATGAATACACCTTCAAATCTAGTGAAGAAATCAGAAACGATTTCGTCTTTCTTCTGCTTACATCTGTCAATTCATCCCAATCCACCTTACAAGGCGGAATTACGGAATGCATGTAAGTATTAATACGGCCAGGTAACGCCAATAGTTCGGGTTTTGGTTTATCACCAGGCTTACGTTCCTTATCCCAATCTTTTATCTGTTCCCATGTTCCGTCCAACTCCTGAACATGGTCCTGATCATGCACCTGATGCCATACATCAACGGGGACTAGCAATGCAAAAAATAGCTCTATGTCAGCTAGGGTCATAACGGCTGAGGAAGCCGCTTCTTTGAGTTCTTTATAATAAGCTGTGGGATTTTTACGGGGGTCAGGTAGTTGTGATTTTAGCGAGAGGGCTTCACTCCTCTTCCAGGGGGTGTAAACCCATGGTTCCTGCACTCGTGCCTCTACACGAGGTCTAGTCACTACATCCTGATCATTTTTTAATTCCCGTATTTCAGGGTGAAAGATAGGAAGGACTTCTCGCATAGGGTGCTGAGAGTCCCATGAGTAACATTTTTGGTGCATCCACCCTCGATAACTTAATAAAACTTTGACAATTTTGTACAGTTCCTCTGGTCTAAGTTCAGACTCATGAGCCCTGTCCCGAATATCATACAACACGTGGGGGACCATCCCTCCTGCAAAACACTCTTCCCATAAAGTAATAGGACATGTGGCCATGTGTTCCAGGGCATGTTGCTGTATAACAGGCTCAAAGTCTCGGAGTGTGCTCCATATATCAGTTATAGTATAAATAGGATGTTGCATCCCCTGGGATGACTAATTTTCAAACATCTGTTTCTCACTTAGTCCTACAGTCGAACGAGTAAACAACTTTCGTGTGTCCAAATCCCCCGGAGCACATGCTGGAGTTGAAACAGCTAGGGATGGGGTCGTGCTCGCGGACTGGGAAGCCCACGCAAGGGTAGGGGAAGATGAAACAGCTGTGTACATAACAGAAGATGGCAATGTAACAGACCACAAGGTAGCTGTCTCAGACACAGAGGGAGATAAAACAGAGGACGTTCCCGGAGAGACAGGGGAATAGGAAACAACAGGGGCAAAGGCTGAAGGGACCTGTACTGGAGTTGGGAGAACAACGGGATATATACGTTGTAAAGCATAAAGTGGAGGTGGACGAGTATCCAATAAAGCCTCCATCTCATCCTCCACTTCAGTCCTAGCCACGTAGGTCTTATCCACTTGCAGTCTAAATTGCCTATCTGCACAATCAATTCCCTGTTAGGTTTGAGCTTTATCATAAGTAATGGCTTTCTGCGTAATCGTCAGACCTCCCTTCATTCTGCATAATTTCTCCTCCCGTATACGTCTATGCTTTGCTTCCTTCTGCCATAGGTTTAGGGAATCAAACATTGACTGTCAACTCCGTTTAGAAAACAATCGATCCTGCAGGAAATGTTTATTTTTCTCATCAAAAGACCCGGTTAAAAGCCATTGCAACTACATTATCCTTAGTATATTTATGCCATAGATAGGTGTATTACCATGCTTTACATACATATAACTCGGGTTGCCCTCAGGCGCAGCAGGTTGACTTTCAGCCAATCTCGTATCATTAGGGCGGCTACAACATCCAAAACAAATCAATTTGCTAACACGTGGCATAATAACTGTTGTCATGTATTCCTCATTCAATCATAAAAACTTACTTTCAAACATGGCCATGTTCAAACATTCACAACATATTCAACCTCACTCTTATTCGAACACACACAAAACAATAATATATGTACATACAAAGATATTCAAAATGACATGTCTTGTTTCTGTCTTTCCAAACAAAGAACAGAGCCCATCGACTCCTGTTCATAGAGAATCAATCAATTCAGATTCCAGACCAACAGATACCAAAATCCAGCAGTCCAAGGACTACCAAGAGACCGCCGAACAGGTATAACCACAGACTGTCCTACAATCCCTCCTTCAGTCTTCCTGGTTCACCCTTGGGACTATTCTGACTAAGCCGGCTTCCTTAGCACTGCTTCAGATATGTCCCCAAAGCTACCCAGGTTCAACCCCAGGCATTTCCGATACCAGTCCGGCCGGGTGTGCACCACACGAGCCACACCAGGGCATCCGATTGGCATCTCTATTGTTCCCAAAACAATTCCGTGGAGCATCTACCCGTGCAGCCACAATGCTGTCCCGTCAGACCCCCAAAATTCTCCGTGGTACACCGACCACCAAATCCTACACAGTTAACTGCTGCATAAGCACTGCTCAACAGCGCGTTCCAAAAGACACCAAAAACAATACACTCACCTGGTGCACGCAGGTACAATTGCGTATTCTCCACTGCCAACTCCTGAAGACCAACACGGTCAGCTCCTGGGTTACGCCCATAGGACTCCGGCGAAGGGTCACTAGAAGCTCGGTCCGTCCACCCGCTCCACCAGAGCTCCCCTTTCTTTGTCCTTTCTACCCGGTTACGGGGAGGATGACCCTATCATGGAGTCCCACCAGAGTCGCCAACTGAAGTACCATAAAAATAACATAAAGAGCTGTACCTACCAATAGCCTCAATCCCATTACCAAATAATCAGTCAGTTGGCAGTGAAGAAAGTTCAATCATTTATTAAGCAAAAATACTCTATAGAGGAGCCTCTCCAACCCTCACCCATCAGGTGCACGAAAAAGACTGTTGGCTCGCATTCAAACATGAGGTTATATACTTTTCAGTTCAACACATATAATCATTGTAAAAGGAAAAATACCAGTCGGCCCTTGAGCTCCAGGAAAGGACCATATATGGCACACATGATTAGTTCAAAGCTTAACTATTTATTACTGGGAAGGTCAGGAGGGGTGACTCCCTTTCGTCTTGGTGCCGGGGAGTTTAGGCACAGCGTCTCCAGAAATGCGCTTATCGGACACAAAGCCAGATGCGACCTTGAGTCTCAGGACAGTCGAGTAAACAGCCTACGTTCAGCTGCTCCCAGTAATTCAGATGAACTGGGGCTTGAAAACTGCCGGAGACTAACACCTGATCACAGCCCGTGTTCGAGCATAGGTTCGGAAAATGGCGTCTGTATGGATCTCAGCCTACTCTGTTAGCAGCTTTAAACCAAGGAGTGAATAAATGCTGTCCTCCCTGCTGTCCTCCCTGCAAGAGCACCGCATTCACTAATGCATTGGGCAACAACCACCATTGTTTTTCTGTCAAATCAATCCAACAATCATCTGCATCTAATTTCCCCACTTTCTCTTTCCAGTGAGCCAGCTCAATAGGGGTAGCTTCTTTTTGTATTTCTCGGACACTCTCCATGGTGTTATTAAACATCTCTGTTTCAGCCACCCACCTAGCAGAGCTAGTCACAAACATTGAAGTCATTTTTGATTTCGCAGTTTCCTTATCTACTTGATCAGCAAAGGCATCACTTTCACCCACTGCATCAACCACTGCCTTGTGTGCACTGCAATTAACTACAGCCACCATCGCTGGTAACGTCAGTGCTGGCAGCAGTTGCAAAATCAAGTGACCATGCTGTATTCGTGGACCATGGGAATTGAGAAAACCTCTTTCGGCCCAAAGTCGGCCAAAACTATGAGCCACGCCGAAGGTGTACTGGCTATCGGTGTAAATATTTACTCAATCCTTCACTTAGCTCACAGGCCCGAAGCAATGCCACTAACTCAGCTGTCTGAGCGGATAGATAGGGTACTCGAGAAGCCTCAACTACAGTGTGAAGAGTAGTTATCGCATATGCAGCAGTTGTCGTGCCATCTGGTAATTTGAAACAAGAGCCATCGACATACAACTCCCCTTGGGGGTCAGGTAGAGGATTGTCTGTCAGGTCCACCCGTCCCTTGGTCTCTTCCTCTGTCCAAAATATACAATCATGAACATCATTGTTCTTTTCGTTCGAAGGGAGGGGTAGTAACGTGGCGGGGTTCAGAGTGGGACATCGCTTAATCGTATTGTGGGGAGCAAACAAAGTCAATTCGTAACCTGTAAGACACGCACTCGTAAGGTGGTGGGGCTTCATTTTGTTCAATAATGTATCGACAGCATGCAGTACCATCACTGTGAGATCAGTGTTCAGAACGAGCCCTTCCGACTGTCGAATAACCACTGCGACTGCAGCAGTAGCCTTTAAACAGCTATGGAGTGCTCTGGCGACGTTATTCATCACCGCCGAGAAACAAGCACAAGGTCTCTGCTTACCACCAAATCCTTTTGTTAACACAGAAAGCGAGCAACCGTCCACCTTGTGTACATAAAGCACAAAAGGTTTTTGGTAGTCAGGGGTACCAAGAACGGGTGCAGATCAAAGCGCAGATTTCAAAGAGTGCAAAGCATTTTGGCAGTCATCAGTCCAGGGTAAAGGTTCATGCACATCTTTAGTGGTTAAATACAGGAGAGGTTTAGTGAGAAGGGAAAAATTAGGGATCTATTGGCGACGGTAAGAAGTTATGCTGAGAAATGCACGAACATCACGCTGAGTACGAGGTACAGACATAATAAAAATGGTAGTCACACCCACAGGAGTTAGTCTCCTCCCCTCTTTTGACAGTAGATGACCTAGATAGGTCACCTCCTGTCGACATATTGGAATTTAGAAAGAAATACTTTCTTGCCATTAGCCGCCAAATTAGACAATAATTGTACAGTGGCTTCCTTACAAACTCCTCAGTATCAGAGGCTACTAACAGATTATTGCAAAAGCACATTACCAGGGGGTAGGACCAAACCATCCAACAATGTCTTCAAAGCTTGACTATAAATACTAGGACTCTCCTTGTACCCCTGGGGAGCGCAACAAAACCGGAAGCTGCTACCAGATAATGAGAAGCCGAAAATATGACAGCTATCAGGATGTATCGGAATGCTAAAGAAAGTATTCTTTAAATCGATCACAAAGAAATCATTTGTAGTGGGAGGAATCATAGTAAGAATAGGAGTGATGTCAGAAACCATAGGGTATTGGGGCACCACTATTTTATTAATTTCACTCAAATCAATCACAAAACGATAAGTATCAACATAGTCAGGATCACTTCCAACAGGGGCCTTTTTTTAAATCAATAACATGGGGCTGTTGCATACATTAGCAGCCATCCCCTCCACCACACCCCTTTTGATCAGGTCTTTTATGATGGAGAGCAAAGCGTTCTCGCCCCCTGGAGAAATTTGTACTGAGGTATACGTGGAAGCCGAGCATTTTGTTTCAGAGTAATAGAAACGGGTGGAATCCTTAATAATCCTACATCTGTGTCTCCCGTGGTCCACAGCATCTCTGGGATAGCAGCAAACTCAGGAGGGAGAGTTTCATTTTTGGTGAAACACTGCAAAGTATGCCTGCCCAGGGGATTGATAGTCAAATAAACACCATCAGGTGAACAATGAATTTCTGCATGTAATTTCTTCAACAAAATCCAAGCCCAATACATTTTCACCACAATGACAAGTCAAGAGAAGCGGGGAGTCAATCGTAACTAGACCAATTGTGAACAGAATAGGTTTGGAAATGGGGCTTACCACCGGAATTCCCTAGAACCCCACCGAAACATTATTGTGCCCGGACAGAGCAGCCCCTGGGACCAGAGAATGAGAAATAGAACTATTCATTGCACACGTATCAACTAAAAACTTTTCAGATGTTCCCATTAAATGAGCTTTTACATAAGGACCTTGCTGATCAATGGGTACTGACACCTTGTCCCCACTCTGTCCTTGGCTGTCCTATGTATAGGCATACCCTTCGGTTGCATCCATAGCACAGTCCTCATTATAGTACTGCCTACCTCTCGGATTATCAAAATAATTATTTTCTGATCTGACGTGCGTCCCCTCCTCTCGTCGCATATCACTGCGATCCACACCACCTCGACCTCTTCCTCTCATAGCCCCATTCTGAGCCAGCAACGATGGACACTGATATCGCCAATGCCCTTCCTCCTTACAGTAAGCGCACTGGTTTGGTCACAAAACAACAGCCGACACTCTGCCTCGTCTGGTTCCCGCCCCCCTCGGATGAACCCTCTACCGCCTCTCTCTCTGCCTTGTCCTCGAACAACTTGTTGCAACAACACCCGCGTCTTAAGATCTTTAGTTTTCTTTTCCATCTTATCCTTACTCTCATTTTCCCTATGTTCGTAATATTGGGCCATACTCAATATTACCGAGGGCGTAGACGTAGTCCAGGTACTTTCAGCGGCTTGTAGCAGCACAGAAACTTCGGGTAACAAATTGGTCACAATTAACAAGTAATCGTATACCGCCTTCCAATGATAAATCCTGTCCAATAAGTCAATGAATACACCTTCAAATCTAGTGAAGAAATCAGAAACGCTTTCGTCTTTCTTCTGCTTACATCTGTCAATTCATCCCAATCCACCTTACAAGGCGGAATTACGGAATGCATGTAAGTATTAATACGGCCAGGTAACGCCAATAGTTCGGGTTTTGGTTTATCACCAGGCTTACGTTCCTTATCCCAATCTTTTATCTGTTCCCATGTTCCGTCCAACTCCTGAACATGGTCCTGATCATGCACCTGATGCCATACATCAACGGGGACTAGCAATGCAAAAAATAGCTCTATGTCAGCTAGGGTCATAACGGCTGAGGAAGCCGCTTCTTTGAGTTCTTTATAATAAGCTGTGGGATTTTTACGGGGGTCAGGTAGTTGTGATTTTAGCGAGAGGGCTTCACTCCTCTTCCAGGTGGTGTAAACCCATGGTTCCTGCACTCGTGCCTCTACACGAGGTCTAGTCACTACATCCTGATCATTTTTTAATTCCCGTATTTCAGGGTGAAAGATAGGAAGGACTTCTCGCATAGGGTGCTGAGAGTCCCATGAGGAACATTTTTGGTGCATCCACCCTCGATAACTTAATAAAACTTTGACAATTTTGTACAGTTCCTCTGGTCTAAGTTCAGACTCATGAGCCCTGTCCCGAATATCATACAACACGTGGGGGACCATCCCTCCTGCAAAACACTGTTCCCATAAAGTAATAGGACATGTGGCCATGTGTTCCAGGGCATGTTGCTGTATAACAGGCTCAAAGTCTCGGAGTGTGCTCCATATATCAGTTATAGTATAAATAGGATGTTGCATCCACTGGGATGACTAATTTTCAAACATCTGTTTCTCATTTAGTCCTACGGTCGAACGAGTAAACAACTTTCGTGTGTCCAAATCCCCCGGAGCACATGCTGGAGTTGAAACAGCTAGCGATGGGGTCGTGCTCGCGGACTGGGAAGCCCACGCAAGGGTAGGGGAAGATGAAACAGCTGTGTACATAACAGAAGATGGCAATGTAACAGACCACAAGGTAGCTGTCTCAGACACAGAGGGAGATAAAACAGAGGACGTTCCCGGAGAGACAGGGGAATAGGAAACAACAGGGGCAAAGGCTGAAGGGACCTGTACTGGAGTTGGGGGAATAACGGGATATATACGTTGTGGAGCATAAAGTGGAGTTGGACGAGTATCCAATAAAGCCTCCATCTCATCCTCCACTTCAGTCCTAGCCACGTAGGTCTTATCCACTTGCAGTCTAAATTGCCTATCTGCACAATCAATTCCCTGTTAGGTTTGAGCTTTATCATAAGTAATGGCTTTCTGCATAATCGTCAGACCTCCCTTCATTCTGCATAATTTCTCCTCCCGTATACGTCTATGCTTTGCTTCCTTCTGCCATAGGTTTAGGGAATCAAACATTGACTGTCAACTCCGTTTAGAAAACAATCGATCCTGCAGGAAATGTTTATTTTTCTCATCAAAAGACCCGGTTAAAAGCCATTGCAACTACATTATCCTTAGTATATTTATGCCATAGATAGGTGTATTACCATGCTTTACATACATATAACTCGGGTTGCCCTCAGGCGCGGCAGGTTGACTTTCAGCCAATCGCGTATCATTAGGGCGGCTACAACATCCAAAACAAATCAATTTGCTAACACGTGGCATAATAACTGTTGTCATGTATTCCTCATTCAATCATAAAAACTTACTTTCAAACATGGCCATGTTCAAACATTCACAACATATTCAACCTCACTCTTATTCGAACACACACAAAACAATAATATATGTACATACAAAGATATTCAAAATGACATGTCTTGTTTCTGTCTTTCCAAACAAAGAACAGAGCCCATCGACTCCTGTTCATAGAGAATCAATCAATTCAGATTCCAGACCAACAGATACCAAAATCCAGCAGTCCAAGGACTACCAAGAGACCGCCGAACAGGTATAACCACAGACTGTCCTACAATCCCTCCTTCAGTCTTCCTGGTTCACCCTTGGGACTATTCTGACTAATCCGGCTTCCTTAGCACTGCTTCAGATATGTCCCCAAGGCTACCCAGGTTCAACCCCATGCATTTCCGATACCAGTCCGGCGGGTGTGCACCACACGAGCCACACCAGGGCATCCGATTGGCGTCTCTATTGTTCCCAAAACAATTCCGTGGAGCATCTACCCGTGCAGCCACAATGCTGTCCCGTCAGACCCCCAAAATTCTCCGTGGTACACCGACCACCAAATCCTACACAGTTAACTGCTGCATAAGCACTGCTCAACAGCGGGTTCCAAAAGACACCAAAAACAATACACTCACCTGGTGCACGCAGGTACAATTGCGTATTCTCCACTGCCAACTCCTGAAGACCAACACGGTCAGCTCCTGGGTTACGCCCATAGGACTCCGGCGAAGGGTCACTAGAAGCTCGGTCCGTCCACCCGCTCCACCAGAGCTCCCCTTTCTTTGTCCTTTCTACCCGGTTACGGGGAGGATGACCCTATCATGGAGTCCCACCAGAGTCGCCAACTGAAGTACCATAAAAATAACATAAAGAGCTGTACCTACCAATAGCCTCAATCCCATTACCAAATAATCAGTCAGTTGGCAGTGAAGAAAGTTCAATCATTTATTAAGCAAAAATACTCTATAGAGGAGCCTCTCCAACCCTCACCCATCAGGTGCACGAAAAAGACTGTTGGCTCGCATTCAAACATGAGGTTATATACTTTTCAGTTCAACACATATAATCATTGTAAAAGGAAAAATACCAGTCGGCCCTTGAGCTCCAGGAAAGGACCATATATGGCACACATGATTAGTTCAAAGCTTAACTATTTATTACTGGGAAGGTCAGGAGGGGTGACTCCCTTTCGTCTTGGTGCCGGGGAGTTTAGGCACAGCGTCTCCAGAAATGCGCTTATCGGACACAAAGCCAGATGCGACCTTGAGTCTCAGGACAGTCGAGTAAACAGCCTACGTTCAGCTGCTCCCAGTAATTCAGATGAACTGGGGCTTGAGAACTGCCGGAGACTAACACCTGATCACAGCCCGTGTTCGAGCATAGGTTCAGAAAATAGCGTCTGTATGGATCTCAGCCTACTCTGTTAGCAGCTTTAAACCAAGGAGTGAATAAATGCTGTCCTCCCTGCAAGAGCAATATATATATATTTATATATATAGATATATATATATATATGTATCTGGAACTTCGCAATTCGCCCCAAAGAAACTGGAAGCCAAAAACGAAACAGACCCATTCAGGTTAGTTTGAACGCTTATTTTATTCTGTCATGCCATGACGCGTTTCGGGCCCTGGAGCCCTTGATCACATGACATGGTCGAATTACACCCAGTGATTTGTAGTACCGGAATGGTCACATGGCTCCAAGCCTATAGAAATAAAGAAAATACTTCAGCCTAATCCGGACTGTTTGACAAAAAAATATTTCATTTTGTCATGTGTTCGTTTTTTACAACATTGTTACCTCATTGAATTTTATCCCACCGATATGTGCAAAAATTCGCAATAAATACAATAAATATGTCAAATAAATACTTAAATATGTGCAAATTTGCAATAACAGTTAACCAATGTCGTTACACCAATAATTATTTACAATATTGATCAAGTATATACATCTTCCCTATTGAACTAAATTTGTCAAACCCAGGGAGGCTCTAATGTGCAAGTTTGGCAAAAATAAAGTGCATAATGCTTATTTTCAAGTTTGTTTTGCTGTACAGTGACATATACACAATTCTTGTATACCAACAATTATTTACATTATTTAACACGTATATACAAATTCACTTAAGATCAATATATCAATCATGTTTTCAAAAAACAGAGAAATTTATGTGCATAATTGGCCAAGTAAACTGCATAGTGCTTAACTGCTCAAATTATCCAGTGGGTTCTGTTATTTTATGAGGATTTAAATAATACTGCCCAAGTGGGCATTCTCATCACAGTTCCGGACCACTGCTTCTATACTGCTTGGGTTTTTCTGTGTTATCCATGCACCACGAAAAGAAATAGTGTGATTTACCCTTAATTATGTGTTTTATTTTACTATTGTTTTTAAAATCTGGCAGTGCTAGATGACATAGCATGATTTGACGACTCTATACCCCTGATCCACTTATAAAGTTCTAATGTCTGATTCATATAACCTGCTTATAATATTATTCCAGATGTAGGCAGGTATATAAATCCTCAGTCGCATTGAGGCCATATGGTGTCTTGGTGTCAAGCTCGAGGATGTAGCGGGTTTCTAATACTCGTAAACGTGCTTCTCTATTTCCTCCTCTTCGTAGAGGCTGCACCATATCTATTGCATAATATTTCAGGCAGTTTACATCTCCCTTGTGGCATAGATTAACATGCCTCGCCACAGGGTAGGCTTCATCCTTGTTGGTTACTGCCCTCATATGCTGCAATATGCGTTTGTGGACTTGTAGCTTAGTGCTACCAACGTAGCAAAGTCCACAAACACATTCCAATACGTAGATAACATAATCTGATTTACAGGTTATCTTCTTGGAAATGGGAATTTCTGTCTCACTAAATGGAGAACTATATGTTGTTTTGTTCTTCCCTATAGTGCATGCCTTGTACACTGCACATTTGAGGAAACCCTTACTTTTGCCCAGCCAATTGTCACGGGTTGGTACCTCCGGGCTACTCCTGACTAGCATGTCATTCATGAACCGAGCACGGCTGTATGTAATTGCAGGGAAAGTTGCCATTGTTTTACCAATCACAGGGTCCCCTGTGATTATATGCCAGTTTTTCTTGACAATATTTTGTATTTGTCTATGCTGGCAGCTGTATCCCAAAATGAGTCTTGGTTGACCCTCTGCATTGTTCGCCATTATTTGTTCTGCCCCTACTGATGTTGTTGGGGACAATACAGCCTTATTGGCCCTTTCCATAGCTTTTGACACCATACTTTCTGTATAGCCTCTCTGTAAGAATCTTGCCTTACTCTCTTTTTGTGCTGCTAAACAGGATGCATCTGTGCTGCAGATTCTTCTAATCCTTAGCATCTCCCCATAGGGGATGCTTCGGATTAGATGGTTGGGGTGCAGGCTAGAGGCATGGAGGATTGTATTACCTGCAGTCTCTTTGCGATGTAATGTAGTCTCCAGTCTCCCTTCTTCCACATAAACCTCTACATCTAAAAAATTGACCTTATTTTCACTAATAGTGCCTGTGAAGTTTAAATTCAATTCATTCTTGTTGATGTTACTAATGAACTGTTCCGCTTCACTCGCTGTCCCCTTCCAAATTATAAACAAGCCGTCTATAAATCTGTACCAAGATACCACTTTGCTAGACATGATCTCACTAAAGGCATTGCCCAGGAACTGCTCCTCCCACAGCCCCATGTGCAAACATGAGTAACTGGGGGAGAAGCAGGCCCCCATTGCTACTCCCCGCAACTGCTGGAACATTTGATTTTGGAAGAGAAAATAATTGTTGTTAAGACACATTTCCAACATCTCCACCAACATGATGTTATGCTCCAACATACACACTGGTCTTTTGCTAAGAAAATGTTTAACTGCCCTCACTCCATCAACATGGTTGATGCTCGTATAGAGAGCAGTGACATCTAGTGTGACCAGTAGATATTCTGTACTCCACACCACTGATTTTATTTTTTGCAAAAAGTCCATAGTGTCTCTGATGTACGATGGCAGGGATTTCACAAACTCTTGGAGGAAATGATCGATATATCTGGACACCTTTTCAAATGTCCCCTCACATGCTGAAATAATGGGCCTCCCAGGTGGTCTAGCGCTGTCCTTATGGATCTTAGGAATTAAGTAGAACACCGGAATTATGGGATGATTGGTTTTTAAGATTTTCAATTCATCCCCACTCAGAAGTCCTTGTCCTCTCCATGAGTAAAGTCTTGTATTCAACTTGTCCCACGCTTGTTTGAATGCCTGTCGATCACACCTGTTATAGCACAATCTGTCGCCTAGTTGTATATATATATACACATATATTACCTCCTGGCGATAGCTAGTAGGTATATATAGTTAGGACCTAGCTACCATAGGAAATCCGTACATTCTATTGGGAATAACTTTGGCGCCGGTTGAGGAATTTGCTGGTAATTTTCCAAAATTTAGGTCAGCTCCGCTCCGCTTCTTCCCTGGAGGTTTTGGTGAGACTCGCCATGCGGGGGCCGAGAAAAAAGGGGGGTCCCAAAACGTGTTTTCCCCATGTTAATTTCCATAGGACGAATAAACAAGGCCCGAACCGCTGACTGGAATTACACCAAACTTTGCAAACTTGTAGGGACTGGTACGCAGAAGTGCCTTTTCTATATTTGGTGAAAATTGCTCCAGTGGTTTTTATGAAAATTAACTTCAAAAACACATATATATCTGGGCGAAGCCTAACCACACATCTCATCGTGAGATCTGATTGGCTGTCAGCACTTCATCCAAGAAGTGTTGGCAGCCATCTTGGGACCAATATGCATGATATCACCTCTTTAAAAAGCATTGTAGTTAATAGTTACATTATAAATCGTTTGTTGATGGTACCATATTCATTTTAGAAATTGCGGTGTTGTGATTTTACCATGTGAAAAAGCCTTCTGCTGGGATATCATGAATCATGTTTGAAAGAAAACTATTATCTCATGCTTTTCCCACAGTGGTTTGGAAGGGATCTATAAGCTAAACTAAAAGCATATTTTCTGTAAATTCACATTATCTTTCTCAGTCATGTGAGAATGAAGTATGACATTCTCAGTAAAACATGTACATACAACAAGGACAGAGACTGTCAGTTGATTCCTTTGTGTTCTACTGCAACCTCCTAGAGTGTTCTTAAGAACAACTAGTGCGCTAACAGTCCTACTTATTACAAAGGTATGGCGCACCTGAAGCCATCTTGATTGGAATAAAGTGGTAACTCTTAAAACATTTAATTTAAAAAGGAACAAAATGAGGGGGTATATTTTGCCATAGAAAGTATGATTAGTGCTGCAGAAAAAAAAATGTGGCACATTTTGAGTGACTTCTCAAAACCTCTTCTATTTAATTAAAAAATTCTGACATGCAGTCTCCCAAGATGGCCACTAGAGACAAAAGAGCTCAAATGTAGCCCAAATATCACCCAGATGTAGCCCAAGTATAGCCCAATGACAGAATGTCCCAGAGTGTTCTAAAGAACAACTAGAGCGCTAACAGTCTTACTTATGACAAAAGTATGGCGCACCTGAAGCCATCTTGATTGGAATAAAGTGGTAACTCTTAAAACATTTAATTTAAAAAGGAACAAAATGAGGGGGTATATTTTGACATAGAAAGTATGATTAGTGCTGCAGAAAGAAAAATTAGGGCACATTTTGAGTGACTTCTCAAATCCTCTTCTATTTCATTAAAACATACTGACATGCAGTCTCCCAAGATGGCCACCAGAGACAAAAGAGCCCAAATGTAGCCCAAATTCACCCAGATGAAGCCCAAGTATAGCCCAATGACAGAATGTCCCAGAGTGTTCAAAAGAACAACTAGATCGCTAACAGTCCTACTTATTACAAAGGTATGGCACACCTGAAGCCATATTGATTGGAATAAAGTGGTAACTCTTAAAACATTTAATTTAAAAAGGAACACAATGAGGGGGTATATTTTGCCATACAAAGTATGAATAGTGCCGCAGAAAGAAAAATTAGGGAACATTTTGAGTGACTTCTCAAATCCTCTTCTATTTCATTAAAAGAATTCTGACATGCAGACTGAAACATGCACTTTGAACACCAGCAGCAGACTTCCCTGGTGAGCAGTAGCTTTACTACAGTGATCTAATGAGCAACTAGAGTGCTAACATTCAGAATTGACGGCAAATGTGTGACACATCTGAATGCCTTCTTGATGGAACCAAAGCAAACAAGCATTGAAAATGCAATAGATCTCGCCCTCGTTTAAGTTAAAGCCATTCTGTTTGTAATGAGGTGGCTTTTTAGCTTTGCTTTTATTAGTGTTTTTAAAACTTTCATGTAAATAACATGCATATGTATGCATATATGTATATGTATGCATGCATTTATATTTGTATTTATATAGATATGCAGATTATATATGTTTATATATGTAGAGTATATATAAACAGTCTTTATTTAGATATAACACAGATGTCTTTAAAAGAAAATTACAAAATTCACATTATATACAAGCTGTTTAAAATTCGATAAAAAGCTGCAAAACTTCGATAACCATAATAAGAGTAGAGATCTCCCACATCCTGAACCTCCTGATTCAATGACATTTTTAAAAAGATACAAAGCAGAGTTTTAAAAAGTAATGTACAAAAACTATTCAGCCATTTTTTTGTTGCTCTGAAAAAACTGCAACATACATATAAAAGACAAACCAGTGTACTTTGAGGTATTATTTGATGGGTTGGCCTATCAAGTTGCAAAATATAATGATCATTTCATTTCATCTTCCCTGGAATTTTATTAGCAGGGCTTCTTTTGTATAAAGTTGCGATATGCTTGCTGAATAAAAGTTATTAGCTCTACATTTAAGTCTGTATTTTTGGGGTTCAGAGCAGCAATAATGGCTTGCCTGCATGTCCGAACACCCAGCCTATTCCACTCTACTTTGAGTTTACCCCTGCATTGAGAATTAAGAGCTGGGCAAAGACAAACCACGTGCAACAGAGTTTCAACTGTCTTGCTGCACCCTCTACAGATTAAGTTTTCCACCGTACGTCGCCAGGGGGGCAAATCTTGCAGAAAATGCCAGTCACCCATTCTGATTGCCATGAAACTACGTTTTAAATACAATGAATATGTGCAAGACAGGTAAGTGGCGGGGGCTAGCAGTCTGTATGAATATACAATGGCCCAAGCATGGCTACGTATGGTAAAGAGTGCCTTATCAATCATAAGGGAACTAATTCTCATGCATTTTTTAATGCCGGTTTTAAAAGCTGACCGACTGGGGTTAAAGGCCCATAGATCACTCGCCGACATTTGATGAATATAGTCCTAAAGAGGCAATCAAAGGTACCTCCATGGTTTTTCTGGGTGATTTCTAGCCAGACTAAAGATTCTAATGTACTTAGGTCCGCTTGCCTCAGTTTACGACAGAGGTTTAGATATGTACCGATGTTAGAAGCCTCATAATTTTGTATCCCTAACTCTAATCTTACCTGAGCTGCGGATGCGGAGTATGGCAGATGGAGTACCTTTTTATAAATTTTGATTGTGTGTTGATTCAAGGCAGTGTTCAATTTGCCCCCGAATATCTCTATGCCGTATGATAAGGTGGGGCCAGTTTTTGCTCTCAGAACCTTTAAGAGTGGCGAGAGAGTTGGGCCAGAGAGATTTTTCGAGAGCTTAGCTAATGACACCGCAAGGGTCATTGCTTTAACTGTGATCTCGTTACGATGTTTAATAAGAGTGTCCCTAGAGTCCAAATGGACACCTAGGTACTTGTACGAGTGACCTATGACAAGGCTTATGTTGTTGTATGACCAACCTCCACCAATGTATGTATATATATATACACCTACATATATATAAATGCATATGCATATATGCATATATATATATGTGTATATGTGTGCATGTAGATAGAGGTAGAGAGGTAGAGGTGTAGAGGTAAAGAGGTAGAGGCAGAGAGGTAGAGGTAGAGAGGTAGAGACTAGTAGAGAGAAAAGTAGAGAGAGGTAGAGAGGCAGGGAGTAGAGAGTGAGTAATAGAGAATAGAGAGTGAGTAGTAGAGAGTAGTAGAGAGCAGTAGAGAGAGTATCAGAGAGTGAGTAGTAGAGAGTAGTAGAGTGAATAGTAGAGTAAGTAGTAGAGAGTAGTAGAGAGTGAGTAGTGGAGAGTGAGTAGTAGAGAGTAGTAGAGAGTAAGTAGTAGAGTGAGTAGTAGAGAGCAGTAGAGAGTGAGTAGTAGAGAGTAGTAAAGAGTGAGTAGTAGAGAGTAGTAGAGAGTGAGTAGTAGAGAGTGAGTAGTAGAGAGTAGTAGAGAGTGAGTAGCAGAGAGAGAGAATAGTAGAGAGTAGTAGAGAGTGAGTAGTAGAGTGAGCAGTAGAGAGTAGTGGAGAGAGAGTAGTAGAGAGTGAGTAGTAGAGAGTAGTAGAGTGTGAGTAGTAGAGTGAGTAGTAGAGAGTGAGTAGTAGAGAGAGAGTAGTAGAGAGTGAGTAATAGAGTAGTAGAGAGTCAGAAGTAGAGACTGAGTAGTAGAGAGTAGTAGAGAGTGAGTAGTAAAGAGTGAGTAGTAGAGAGAGAGTAGTAAAGAGTGAGCAGTAGAGAGTAGAGAGTAGTAGAGAGTGAGTAGTAGAGAGTAGTAGATTGTGAGTGGTAGGGAGTGAGTAGAAGAGAGAGAGCAATAGAGAGTAGTAGAGTAGTAGAGAATGAGTAGTAGAGAGTGAGTATTAGAGAGTAGTTGAGTAGTAGAGAGTAAGTAGTAGAGAGTAGTGGAGAATATTCCAAAGTTTGGCACAGCACCACTTGCACAATAAGTCCAATCAAATCATATCACGTAGAGTCCTTATTGAAGCGCTGAATCTTGGTGTATATTCAAATGCTTTAATTTTCCTTAAGTTTATGTACCACAGCCAGCCGACGCGTTTCGTTCTGTACAACAGAACTTCTTCAGGGCGTTCTTATTTCCTTCAAGTTATGTCGGTATCCTGTTGTCATATAACTAGATATTTCTTCCAAATGTTAGACGAGACGTAAGTACATTCTTATTCAAAGTGACTAGGTATCAATTTTACCTACACAATTCGGGCAGACTTGAGTAATTTATAGCATCCTCAAAGTCAGTCTTTCAAAAATTCCAAAGTGTAGGACATGATAATCTAAATCCAAATGTTTCTCAAGAAAAGAAATTTTCTATCGTTCGGAATATCGGCGTTTGGGCAGATATGACCCAGGGACCCCCAGTATGCAAGGGGAATTAGTCCCCCCTCTGCAAACGCGCCAGGGGGTGCGTTGTAGAGAGGTGTAAAAAGGGGCATAGCCTCATTACACCTCTGTGCAATGCAGCCCCCTGGCGCATGCTGGAGGTTCCAGGTGGGCTAGTTGGCCCCCAGGGGCCCCCGGTATGCAATGGGAATTAATTCCCCCTCTTCAAACATGCACGAGGGCTGCGTTGCAGAGAGATGTAAAAAGGGGCGTGGCATCATTACACCTCTCTGCAATGCAGTCCCCTGGCGCATACTGGAGATTCCTGGTGGGCTTTCAGTTCTTATATAGTTAGGAATTAGCATTAAAAAAACCTTTGTAATTCACTGAAAAAAACGTAGGTTTCAGGCCTTATATAGTTAGGAATTAGCATTTAAAAACCTTGCAAATTCTCTGAAAAAACATAGGTTTCAGGCCTTATATAGTTAGGAATTAGCATTTAAAAAACCTTTAAAATGCACTCAAAAAACTATAAGTTTTAGGGGTGTTATAGTTAGCTGGACATTTCACTCATACAAAACCATTGAAATTGCTCCTATATAGTTAGTTGTACTAACTATATTTCGCGCACCCACAATACACTGCTGATGATGTCACATATTACATCATTCATGACATGGTCAGAAATCACTGATGACATCTCAAATGACATCACTGATGGCATCACTGCTGACATCATCCACGTGACAATCACATACACCTTTTCATACACTAGTAAAATCTTTCATCACTCTTTGTAAAATACAGAGTATCATATTTGAATCCATTATTACAGCAATACAAGTTTTTAAAAACCCACTCAGTGATTCATAGATGTATACACACATCTAATCACTTACCTATAGATTCACTCATACATGCTGTCAATGAACAATAGAACACTATCAAAAATACTTATACACTTAAATCGACATTACAAACGGGCAAACATCGTATTCACATATGAAGTCATCCTACTTGCTTATGCAAACAATGGATCATACTTACAAATTTACTTAGCTAAACACTTATAAAAACACTTCATCTATTCATTTAGATAGTAAGTCATACTTAGTGAATTATAAAATCATGATTACAGGTATAAAGTTATCCATACAGTCACTCACACAATCATTGAGTCTTATGTATACTTATTTATATACAACAACTGACACATACACTGCCTTTTATTTTTCTAGTTTGTTGGACATGTACCATTGAGAAATATATTTGCTCATCACCACACCCATAAAGATATTCACTCACCTAAACAGCTGTTAGAACATGTAGTTTTAACTTCATATATCTAGTGAATCAACTATTCACACATCTTTGGGCAGTCACACACCCCCCAACGAACCACACACACATTCCCTCTCCCATACAAATACTCAGTTAACTAATTAATAGCTAATATAGACTTTCACATAGCTAGTAACCAACTGGAGAACCAGTTTACACAACAACTGACAAAGTGATACAGATATTCAAACAGTTTAGTCACTATCCACTATATTTAGTGAGACACTATAAATTGGTCAAGTAAACACTCAATTACACTGCTACTAAATCCTCCATCCAAATATTTATTTTTATATATCCACTCATTCTTCAATGCAAATTGCTATATATATATAATGCATATTTAAATAACGAAGCAAACCACATTCACTGGATGATGTCATCAGTGATGTCATCAGTGATGTCATTTGAGATGTCATCAGTGATGTCACTGACCATGTCATGAATGATGTAATATGTGACATCATCAGCAGTGGATTGCGGGTGCGCGAAATATAGTTAGTACAACTAACTATATAGGAGCAATTTCAATGGTTTTGTATGAGTGAAATGTCCAGCTAACTATAACACCCCTAAAACTTATAGTTTTTTGAGTGAATTTTAAAGGTTTTTTAAATGCTAATTCCTAACTATATCGGGCCTGAAACCTATGTTTTTTTAAGTAAAAAAAAAAACAAATATATATATATATATATATATATATATATATATATATATATATATATATATATAAAGCAAAGAGGGATATATAGATGCATCATGCTAACATAACATGGTCCGATACTCCTTATGTATGGGAAATCTATTTTTTATCCTTCACAGTCCTGCTGTTTGCTGAGTGTCACACATGCACAGCGACCGTCAGTGTGCTTTACTGTTCTGTGCTAGACCATTACAGGCTCATCTGTGCTGTGGGCCATCTACTTTGCAGATTATGAGCCTCTTCGGGACCGTCTAACACCTTGTATCAGACTGATGCTTCTGTGGTGCTAGGAGCGGCCACCAGGTGGTGCTGCTGATGTCTCTCCGTGCAGGTTGGACCATTCTGCCCTCCGACTGCAGTCCTTGGCGGGTGCTGGGGATGCTGGTGCAGTGTGATGTAAGTGGCATATGGGTGCACTCACCAGTGGGGTACTTTGCTTCAGGAAAGTTCTGAATGCGCTGAACAGAACAGGGGTCTGAATTGGGAGCAATGGCGGCAGCTGGGCCTGAAGCGTGAAAGGGGGAAACTCACCGTCTGGCAGGTAAGGGTTTGCACAATATTGAAGCAGCTTGAACACATCTTAAGTGTCTCTTCAGTCAGGGGCCGTTTCTTTGCAGACTACAATCTCTGTTTAAGCACGGACCGCAGATAGCTACTCTAGTACCACGGCCCACTTCTCCCGCGCTGGCACTGCAAAGTCAGTTGCGGGCCTTCGAGTGCTGGCGGTGCAGATGGTCGCCAAGTGCAGGTGTGCCTCAGTCTTCACCCCTGATGGTGTGGTGTCGCACCCAACTGCTGGCAGGAGACCTGTTTGGCGGAGCGCCGCTAGCTGTACCTCAGATTCCGTGGCAGCCTCCCTGTGCTTTTTTGGAAGAGTTTTCCCCTCACTCTGGGGCAGATGGTGGCAGGCAGGGAGCGGCATGACAGGTTGTGGGCCCAGTCACATCCCCTGGGTCAGGGTGCATCCGATGTCGGTGCTACTTTATCCATTTTGCTTCCCCCCGACTGACACTCCTCGCAGCAGGTGGGTAGCAGCAGTTACGGCAAGGTAGAGGAGAAAAATGTGGCTCTCATACTTTCACTACAGTTGGCTGCAGGGTGGCACAGCGTGTGGGGTCAGACCCACTCCTTGCCAATGTAAAGTCATGGGTCATAGGCCCACGTACTTTTGAAATAAGGACACAGACACTGTATATGGTAACTGTAACTGGAAATGAGCATGTGTACTCAGGCTCTTTTATTGGTAAGGTCACCTGACTGGTGATGCCTGTGTTGGATAGTTGTGGGGTGTGTGAAGGCCAGTCCTCAAAGGAGTGGCTAGTTAACTATACATGCCTGAACACTAGAACGTTTCCAGCAGGACACCACAAAGAACACCCCTAAAACTTATAGTTTTTTGAGTGAATTTTAAACCAAGGGGAATATTTACAAGGCCCTTTTGCCAGCACAGCTTCACTTTTTCTGATGTTGTGATGGTGATAGGGGCTTCGCCTTATTTACAAGCCAATGTTAAGCCACTTTACAGACTTGCAAGTAAGGAACCCTTTCACGCTATACTTAGTGTGAAAAGGGCGGATGGATATCGTGGTAGGCGTTCTGCTGCAACACCCATTGATTTTGACACCGTCCCATATTTGCAAAGGTGCCATAAATATGGGGCAGCACCAAAATGAAGACCAGGAAAAGCCTGATCTTACCCTGGCGCAACGAGGGGAAATGTTTAATTTCTCCTCGTTCCTGCTGTTTCCATGTGTGCTGCGCTGTGCAGCACACATAGGAATAGCAAAAGGCCATTGATTGTTTATGTGCCGGAAAGCACATAAACAATCGTAAAAAAAATTACGTTTTTTAACTTCTATGTGTGCTGCATTAAGCAGCACACATTGAAGTTACAAAACACCATTTCTGATTTTTATTTGCTGGTATGGACACCTACACATAAACAATCTTCACCTGCAATGCAGGCACCCTTGCATTATGGAGCAAGGGTTTCTGCGTTGGTGCTAGGTGGCTAAATTAGCACCAGCGCAGGGGGAAACGCAGAGCTACACCGTATCCTTGTAAATATGTTGCAGCTCTGCGTTTCAGAGGTGGCGGAGCATGGCCTAAGCTGAGGCTAACGCCCTGCTCTGCCACTTCCTCGTAAATATGCCCCAAGACTTCTCCTGCTGTGTAGCTAATATTTGGAACTTTGTCTCAAACAGTTCCAACATGCGCCTTCCCTCTTCTCCAGTGGAGCTGAGCGCCCGTTTGTTCGGACACCATCTTATCCATCATCCATCTATAACCCTCATAAAGATGGACCCTGTCCCTGCCAGCATCCCCATCTTATGTGTACCCCCTAACCAGTTCAGTGAGGTACCATTCCTTTGCCACAGAGGTTTTCCAGTGATAGGCTCAGCCTATGAGATCTAATCCAGTGTTTGTCATTCTCTTTCGTTAATTTTCCTGATGCATAGCGCTGGTGTGTTATTCACCTTTTTCACCTACGTAGGTGTTTAGGGACACAAGTAGCTTTCAACGGGTCTGCTCATCTGTCACCAGGCCTGTGTACCAAGGTCCTCTGTTTCCTCCAGATGCCTGTTAGAAAACTGCCATCATCGGCGATTATAACGTAGTGCTGTTGAGGACAATTTGCCATTGGCAGCAATAATGCAGTTACACTCTTTTATTTCCTAAAGAAACCTGGGGGCATATTATCAAGGGGGTTTATCTCCACTTTTTTGGCTTTAAAAGCCAAGAAAGCGGAGAAAAAATTATCTCCCTATTACCTAGCTGTCGCTAACACCAGTTAGCGACAGCTAGTAGGAGATAGCGACCATCTTGGGCCCCACTTTGCATGTCAGTGATATTTATCACTAATGATATGCAAAGTGGGCGTGCCAAGATGTTAGCGACTGAAAACAGTCGCTAACATCGCTATCTCCTATTACCAACTTTTGGAGATATTCGCGCTAAGCGCGAATATCTCCAAAAGCTAACACCTGCCCTGAGCAGTTCTTAGCCATGTTATCCAATGGGAGGTGGATAACATGGCTAAGAGCATTAGCTCGGTAATGCATGAATATCGCTGACTTTTCAGCGATATTCATGCATTGCGGCGATTTTTATCGCATTTGCGATAAACCTTGGTAATACCAAGGTTTATTTGCGGTAAAAATCGCCGCAGCGCAGCGGTAACTTTTTGTCTCTAACCAAGCAATAGCGATAATTATCGCTATTGCTTGGTAATATGCCCCCTGATCTTCCTTGTTGGCCCTACCCACTCAACATACCCGTGTTAAAAAACACGTAGAGTCTTATATACAGAAGTCAACAATAGGGAACTTTGCGCTTGAAACTTTCAGAGGGAATGATTATGAAAGTGTAATTTGTAGTTCTCTATAATTTCACATACTCTGTAATGGACTCGATTTTTATCTTTATGTAATATTTTCATGATTACACAGCTTTCTTCAAAATCGTTTTTGATGTTGCAACTTTTCAAAGATTTCAGTGCCCTCTTAAAGAAGTATTCCCCATTCCTATTTAATCTATTTCCCCTTTCTGGTTTAGTTTTCTTTGTACAGCATACCTACAGGAAGAAGCAACATGTGCTTCCATTTTCTCTCAATAAAAAAAGAGCACACAGGAAGTTTCTTCTAAATCAATAGCCAATCAAGCTAAGAGTTCACGCCAACGTTACCCTACATAATGGCCAATGTTCCGGCTCATCTTGACTTATGAACATAATCTTGCTTTTCTAGTGTCAGCAGCGATCTCGTTTAACAAGCGTGCTATATTAGTGGAAACCTCGTAAAATCGGGCGTAATATAGGTCTTATAATGGAGAGGTCACTTTTGCTTGACAATCTGAATACCGCTTTAAAGAGCCGTTGGAACTGAATCTATTGCTGCATTTGGATTTAACACTTGAGAGTAAAATAGAGCAGCATCAGAAAGTAATGTTCCAATTAGCAGTATTGTAAGCTTTTTTTCCCCCTTCTTTCGCCTTGGATAGAATCAACCACAGTGTATTTCTTCGGAACCCTTCTAGGTAGTGATAGTGTGAGAATGAAAACGAGATTACAACCTTGTGTGAAATTAAATAGTGCGATATTTGCATTCTCACAAAAATCCACAGCAAGGAATTAATATGTACACCAAAAGAGTATAGACCATAGTGCAAGGGTGTGTGCGAGTGTGTGTGTGTGTAAGGTCATGCAAAGTTTGAGATGTTTTAAGAAAAGAAAGCTTTTCTCACACGTTGCACCTGCTTCACAGGGGCAGCTCCTTCGCAAAGTCAAGTAGACCGTTCAAACTGTCATGCGCACTTAGCATCTTCCCACACTAGTCTGCATTACACAGCCTGGTGGGGAACATGCAAAGCCTGACCACGGATCCACGGTGCTCAGACCAATGGTATTGGACAGGGATTTCTGGGAGGCTGGGAGCAGAGGCAGCAGCATTCGGCGGCACCCAGACAAGTCTGTTTATTTTTATTCATTTTATTCCCCTCTCCTCCTCCCTCACACCCCTGCCCCACCACCTGCGCTTACTAGCGGTTGCTACTGTGTTTCAAGGAAACATACATTTTTGGCACAAAGCCATCTTTACCTCTTTAAGTAGATAGAGTCTTGCATCAAAATGCATCAATGGTTACATAGGAGCACCCATATACCAACCATGGGACACACCTTTGATGTAAAGTAGTGTAAAGGTGAGCGTAGTGGATTTTTGCATTACTTTTGGACTTGCTTTTCAGCACAAATTATGCTGCTAAGTAAATTACAATTTAAGACTTTGTGCCGGTTTGCATAATTTTTTGGGACACTGCACCAGGGCAAAGCCTTGATTATTCTGTCCCACATGTCCAAAACTAAGGCTGCATCAAAGTGCGTGCAAAGTGTATGCAGATATTCCACTTGCATAGCAAAGAACCATCAATAAAGGGTGAGAAACATATTCATAAAATTGCCCTGTAAAGAGCTACATCGGGGTGGAACTAGGACAGAAAATAGGCCTGGGCACCAAAATAAAAGTGGTCACTCATTCTACCTTAGATAGATAAAAGAGTGGCACATGCTTGAATATTGAGGTAGATTTGAACTTGAGAAGACATGCTGCATTAGAGTTTTGTGAAGTATTAAAGACTGCATTCAGTTGAGCTTGCTACTGGCAATGTTTGTTTTTATATCAAGGAAAATATGGCATTCTTTTAAAATGTGTCCCACTGGAAGATTTATGATTGTATTTGAATTCCTCATGCCAGTTCTCCATAAATATTCTGGGTCAATCTCAGTTTTCCATTTGTCTAATGATTTGTGTACCATTTTGTACTATGGGCCTCGTTATGATGTCAGTCGGAAACAGCTTATGACTGGTTCGGTCTCGGAATTGTTTCTGACCAACTTGTATTCTGAGAGTCTGATCGACCGATTACGATGCTTCTGAACAAAGTTCGGTCGAACTTGCATTGACATCAATGGGAGTCGGTGTTCTGACCGACAACACATGCTCCCATTGCTAAAAGAGGTTGTTGTGCAAAACCCTTTAACCTTTGGCGTGCACCCCATGGTGCCTACCACACTGCCCATTGTTTTACAGGGGATCACATGGGTACCCGCATGGCCCCCAAACAGAGGCTTTTGGGCCCCCAAAGTCAGATTACGACAGCCGTTTCCTGTCAGGCAGGCTGATTCGGATCGGCTGCTCGAATCTGACAATGTAATCGGTCAGAAACAGTGTCCATAGAGCTGTACGATTCAGCTTCGACCGACTCAGAGTCTCCGAGTGCCAATAGGAACCGATTCAGAAAGTCAGAACAGTTTCCCTGCATCGAAATCGGTCGGTCGGAAAGGTTTCTGAGTCAGTCTGAAACATAGGTTCTGAAACGGTGTAGGGGAATCCGAATGCTGTTCAGAGCCTTTCAAACCGACATCGTATTTGGCTCCAATGTATTGTCAATGTAAGGGATATGTCTTGGTCATTGTTCTATGCCACATACTTTGTTTTTGCTAAAAATGCTGTGGGATATTCTCTATATTCAGTATTTTACCTGGCATTGCAATATTTTTAATGTATGAACATTTAACCCCTCCCATGCTCATGACAAAGTCATCTCGTCATGAGCCATGGTGGCCGTGTGCTCATGACGAGCTGAGCTCATCATAACGGCCGCAACGCTCGCATGGAGGCTAATTCCCCCGCTGTGCTGAGCGTTCTAAAGAAACGGGTGCGGCCATGACAAACTCAGCTCGTCATGAGCACACGGTCACCGTGGCTCATGACGAGCTGAGCTAGTCATGAGCACTGGGGTGCTGTGCGCGCCCCCCGCCCCTCAGCACAGCGGGGGAATTAGCCCTCCAGGCAAGGGGTTTTAAAATAACACTTGGGTTTGTATTTTGTTGCTTGTTTGTTTTCACCAGACTAGACAGCCATTTACGAACTGATTACCTAATTTGCCTAAATCACATTGACTCCAGACCTTATCTATTTATCCTGGATACCGAATGCATATGTGCAATTTGTAGATATTTGCTTATCTGCATACAAGTGTCCAGGGTGTGATTTTGTACCATATTTGAATTATGGAGTTCTTTTTTAGAAATTATCAAACCCATGGTTTATGACCAATAGGCTGATTAAAGAGGTAATAATTCTCAAAAGGCTAATCAGATTTTTATTGTTGATTTCCCTATGGAAGCTCCAAACGTCTGGGATTGCTAATCACTCATTTTTATTAGCAGACTGTAGTATTCAATGTGTTAGGATGAACCATGCATATGGACACCGAGTTGAATGATAAAAGGTATATTTATTACAAAACTTCAAATTGCCATGCAAGCCCAACAGCCAGCATCCCTGCACTGTAAAGTCCAGGCACCAACTGAGTTCTAACTGTAACTGTTGGAGCTCCATGGACAACAGGTTCTGGAATTCTGGTGACATTCCCGTGACAACAAGATAGAATATGGTGACACAACATTTTCCCTTCTACAAACAGAAAAACAAAATATCAATAATATAAAATAAACCTGCAGGAAAATAAGTATGAAAACATAAAACAAAAAACAAAAGTAAGCAAAGAAATGCTACCTATCAAAACTTTCAATATAAGTATACAAAATAAGAACCTGGCAGGTTAACCAAAACAATCTATTAAGGCTATTTACATACAACATTAAAATTATGTACAATATTGTAGGAGAGTAGGGTCTGCTTCCTATAGTCACCCCCACTTTTTGCAGTGATTCTCTGGTTTTTCGACTTTAGTGTGGCTGTGGGCCGGCTAATCAGACCCACAGCCTAGCTGTTCTCTCTCTAAATTGATACCCTGTACTTTAGGAACATACCTTATTGGGCTTTGGGTCACCTTTGTGAGCCCCTGTATAGTGTACCATAGGTACCCAGGGCATAGTTGCATCCAAGGCCTACCAGGGGCTGCAGCATGTATTATGCCACCCCTGGTTGGCCATTTAAACTGACACCACAGGCTGATCACTCAGCTTGGGTAAGGTGGTGTAATCACCCCTTACTTAGATATAGTATATCTATACCTACCTTATATATAGACACATAGGGCCCGATTCACAGAATGAACTTAAGACTAAATCCTAAACTTACTTCTATTTGGTATTCACTGAATGCACTTACTACCTTCGGGATTCAAAAAGTGAATTTACTACTTTCGGGATTCACAGAATGAACTTACTACTTTCGGTATTCACAGAATAGATTTAAGACTACTAACTTTACGTCCGCAATCGGGCCGGAAATTCCGTCCCGGAGGCGGAGTTTCCAGCTTGGGGCGGAGCTTCCGGGCCAGAGGCGAAGCTTCCGGGCCGGAGGCGGAGCTCGGGGCTTAGAGGCGGAGCTTCTGACTCGGAGGTGGCTATTTAGCCATGGCTGAAATCTCCGCCTCTGGGCCATCAGCTCCGCCTCCAAGCCGCAAGCTCCACCTCTGGGCTGTAAGCTCCACCCCCAAGCCGGAAACTCCACCTCCGGGCCTTCCGGCCCGAGTGCGGACGTAAAGTTAGTAGTCTTAAATCTATTCTGTGAATACCGAAAGTAGTAAGTTCATTCTGTGAATCCCGAAAGTAGTAAGTTCACTCTGTGAATCCCGAAAGTAGTAAGTGCATTCTGTGAATACCAAATAATAGTAAGTTTAGGATTTAGTCTTAAGTTCATTCTGTGAATCGGGCCCAGAGTAACCTATAAGTCACTCCTATGGCAGGCCTTAACAATCCTGGAGGCAGAGTGCTTGGTTTTATGTGAGAGGGTGCACTAGCATGAGCTGAGCCCCTCTGCAGCTTTTGGAACCATCTCCTTATAGCTGTTCTATGATATAGCCATACCATATACTCTTAAGTGCATTATAATCCTTGCGGTTAATGCTAACTTTGGTTTGGCTTTATCAAAACATGTTGTGTAAGGTGTCAAACACTTTGGAATACTACCCCCCCCCCCCGCCAGTTGTGGCTGCGGGGGTAGAAATCCACCCTTCTAGAGGGAAAAGACATGTAGTTACTGCTTTACCCGGTTAAAGTTAAACAGAGCCTCAGCATCACAAAAGCAAGGGAGGCCTGGACAATAGGTTTCCTGTCGAGGGAGGTGTTAGCACCTCCCCAGACAGCCTGTAGTGTATTGGGGCAGGGTGGGTTGAATGGAAAGATGCTTTTCCAGATACTGCCTGGGGCACACAAGGTGCTCCATGCATAGCCCGGTTCAAACCAGTTGCTGGGGCACTCCAGCCTCGCTCTGGCACGAAACCGAACAAAGGGAAATGGGTGTAACCACCCCCTTCCCAGGTCCACCAATAGGAGGGACCTAGCAGGCAATCCAGCCCCTAAAATCGGTATAAAGATAGGAACTGTGTCCACAGACTTTAGATTATCCTGGAATGAAACTCTGATACGAAACTCTTGGACCTTCGACGTTCTATATCGATGATAAGACTGAAGACATCTCCCTTATGGTCAAGGATTGGCCACCCTGTGCAAACAGGCACCACCAGAAACTTGCTGGTTTGCTTTGTCGACTCTCCTGCCGGAACCCAAAGACTCAGCGACTCATGAACTTTACTTCCACATCCACAGCAAAGATGAGACCCGTGGCGGACATGAGAGACGTGGGACCGGGCACCCTAGACTTCCTACATTTTGGTAACTGCTCATCTCCCGAGGTTCCCTCGCAGTTGTGCATTAGGATATGAGAAGCCCAAGACCCGAGCGCCATTTGCACTAAAGCTCAGCCCTCCACACTCCACGAGTGCCACATGGGGCCTGCTCCTGCATTTCAGCTCAATGCATCTTCCCGGTTGCTAGCCCGCTAGTAAGTTAGCCCTCTGAAGACTTCTTTTTAAATTTACACTGCTGGCCTGGTTGCTCCAGGCTTGCTCCAGCTTCTCTCCAAAGGAAAAGCTCCCCAGACCTTGCTCATGACTCAAAGCCAATCTTCACTTCCTGCGGGGGTTGCGATTGCCAAGGTTTGTTGGGTCCAATCTGGATACCAAAGCTGCAGTCAACTAGATCCTTTCTGAGACAGCTTGAATCCAGCTCCTGGTTGTCGTCGATACCATCAACAAACAAAAAAGTGGCCTGGTCAAAAACCTGTATGTGTGCCGCAACTGAACTAGTGCCCCAAAACCATTAGTAGCACTAGAAGTGATAGCCCGGGCCTGTTAGAAAAATTCCCATCAGCCCACCCATTTGGTGGAATGTCGTCATGTGGGAGATGTCACCAATCCAATTCTCAAACAGTGCACCTAGTCATGGCGCAGAGATGGATGGATTAACATGGTGTAAATACAGACCACTGGGCTTCACTGGTGATGCTAATGGGGTGCAGTGCAAAAAATTAAAGTGATAAACGTGAAGGTAAAATTGACTCCAAGGGCCAAAATCAATTTTAATCAGTATGGCGCTCGGGTCAAGATTAAAATTCTGCCAAAATAGTTTAAAATAATAACTATATGTGGGCAGAGTAAGTGGAGGTCGACATGTTTCAGCTGTACTGACTATTGGTCTTAGCTTTCTTCAGGACCATTAAAGAAACTGCGACTGCAAATCAAAAATTGAAAGATCAGTGATGCACGCTAATGTACATTGGATAAGTCCTACCAGTTCCTCTGAGCCCAGATGAATACTGTAGGAAGTCCAGAACTATATGTATCTCCTAAAAAAGAGATATAAGCGTGAATCAGAAACCATGTAGTGCACACCAGATTTCAGGAAAACAAGCACAAGATACTAAGCACACAAACAGGGCGATGGAGACAGTCTCTCCCCGCTAAACACGTGGATAAAAATCACATAAATGAGAATGAGTGTGGTAACTTACCCAGCATTATGTGGGAGTACGCCTCACCTCACCCGGAACCCACTCGGGAAAAAAGGGAGGCCCCGCTCTAGTTAAGGAGGGAAATGGGTAGGAAAGTACCTTTGAAAAATAGCAGAGGGACTAACAACAATAATAGCTGCCATTTCCAAAATTGTTCTTAACAAAACCTAGTTTTAACCCCTTTGAAGCTAATGACGAGCTGGGTTCGTCATGGCGCTTACCTGCCGTGCGCGGATGACAAGGCCAGCTCGTCATAAAATAAAGTAAAAAAGCAATTCCCAGCGCAGGACGGGAAAACGCCTAGCAGCCATGTGGTTAACCAAAAAAGAGACTCAACCAAGTATAAGAAAATTGACTATGAGACTATGCAGAGAGTTAATCAACCACAGTTGGAGGGCAAGGGCACTCCTTGGAGGACTGTGTCTAGCGATAAAATGACTACAAGAGGCTATCAGTAACCTTGGAGGACTGTGTCTAACAATAAAGTAACTGCAAGAGGCTATCAGTAACCAAGTACTGGGCAAATGACTGAAGACTCCAGGTGGGTAAAGCCACTCCTTAAGGGAACTCTCACTAGTATTAAATTGGCTCGCCCTATTGAGATAGCAAGGTGAAGGTCTGGTACCCTACATGTCCGTCGGTACCTCGGCGCCGACGTCCGAGAAGGAACGGAGGTACCGACGCACAGGGCGCATGTGTATTTATACCCTAGTTGATTGGGTACCTGTCTGCAGCTGTTACTGCTTGTAATTCGTCCGCTTCGTTAATCGGATACCCGCGCTAAAATGCGCATGCGCTAGGCATCCCGATAGTGCGGCGAGTGAGTAGCGTACTTTAAACGCGCATGCGCACGGCGCATAGACCGCAGAACGCATGCGCGGGCTCTGAGCCATATGCATCATTCAGCGCGTGTGCCAGAGTGTACTGCGCATGCGCTGGTGTTCAAACACATCCGATAGCGATGTGTGCCACCGCAAGGAGAAACAGAGCAATATTAGCGTCTACTAGACAGCCGTATCACGGGCAAGAGATATAATTAATGAAAGATGTCAGGGGATCTTATGTACTTATTTGTAATCCCTATCTGGGAAAAAGTAAATATATATGCCTAGATTGTGCCATAATATATATATATATATATATACACAGTACATAGAATGAGCCATGGTGGAAGCAGCTATACATATACTCCTGATGACAATAAGTATTAACAGTGTGTACTAAGAATAAGCAATTGCATGTGTGGAGTAGTGTATCAGGCTCAAATTGGCTAAATATGGTCTGGGATAAAGTCTTAAATGACCTCAAAGATGCTAACAGGATGGGTCAACTAAGAAAACAGATGCCGAAGACTCTGGACTAGTTGGATTTACAACGATGTCCACGGTATGTCATCATTCAAACCTTGCATGTGACTTTTCACATAGGCTGATTAAAGAGGTAATAATTCTCAAAAGGCTAATCAGATTTTTATTGTTGATTTCCCTATGGAAGCTCCAAACGTCTGGGATTGCTAATCACTCATTTTTATTAGCAGACTGTAGTATTCAATGTGTTAGGATGAACCATGCATATGGACACCGAGTTGAATGATAAAAGGTATATTTATTACAAAACTTCAAATTGCCATGCAAGCCCAACAGCCAGCATCCCTGCACTGTAAAGTCCAGGCACCAACTGAGTTCTAACTGTAACTGTTGGAGCTCCATGGACAACAGGTTCTGGAATTCTGGTGACATTCCCGTGACAACAAGATAGAATATGGTGACACAACATTTTCCCTTCTACAAACAGAAAAACAAAATATCAATAATATAAAATAAACCTGCAGGAAAATAAGTATGAAAACATAAAACAAAAAACAAAAGTAAGCAAAGAAATGCTACCTATCAAAACTTTCAATATAAGTATACAAAATAAGAACCTGGCAGGTTAACCAAAACAATCTATTAAGGCTATTTACATACAACATTAAAATTATGTACAATATTGTAGGAGAGTAGGGTCTGCTTCCTATAGTCACCCCCACTTTTTGCAGTGATTCTCTGGTTTTTCGACTTTAGTGTGGCTGTGGGCCGGCTAATCAGACCCACAGCCTAGCTGTTCTCTCTCTAAATTGATACCCTGTACTTTAGGAACATACCTTATTGGGCTTTGGGTCACCTTTGTGAGCCCCTGTATAGTGTACCATAGGTACCCAGGGCATAGTTGCATCCAAGGCCTACCAGGGGCTGCAGCATGTATTATGCCACCCCTGGTTGGCCATTTAAACTGACACCACAGGCTGATCACTCAGCTTGGGTAAGGTGGTGTAATCACCCCTTACTTAGATATAGTATATCTATACCTACCTTATATATAGACACATAGGGCCCGATTCACAGAATGAACTTAAGACTAAATCCTAAACTTACTTCTATTTGGTATTCACTGAATGCACTTACTACCTTCGGGATTCAAAAAGTGAATTTACTACTTTCGGGATTCACAGAATGAACTTACTACTTTCGGTATTCACAGAATAGATTTAAGACTACTAACTTTACGTCCGCAATCGGGCCGTAAATTCCGTCCCGGAGGCGGAGTTTCCAGCTTGGGGTGGAGCTTCCGGGCCAGAGGCGAAGCTTCCGGGCCGGAGGCGGAGCTCGGGGCTTAGAGGCGGAGCTTCTGACTCGGAGGTGGCTATTTAGCCATGGCTGAAATCTCCGCCTCTGGGCCATCAGCTCCGCCTCCAAGCCGCAAGCTCCACCTCTGGGCTGTAAGCTCCACCCCCAAGCCGGAAACTCCACCTCCGGGCCTTCCGGCCCGAGTGCGGACGTAAAGTTAGTAGTCTTAAATCTATTCTGTGAATACCGAAAGTAGTAAGTTCATTCTGTGAATCCCGAAAGTAGTAAGTTCACTCTGTGAATCCCGAAAGTAGTAAGTGCATTCTGTGAATACCAAATAGTAGTAAGTTTAGGATTTAGTCTTAAGTTCATTCTGTGAATCGGGCTCAGAGTAACCTATAAGTCACTCCTATGGCAGGCCTTAACAATCCTGGAGGCAGAGTGCTTGGTTTTATGTGAGAGGGTGCACTAGCATGAGCTGAGCCCCTCTGCAGCTTTTGGAACCATCTCCTTATAGCTGTTCTATGATATAGCCATACCATATACTCTTAAGTGCATTATAATCCTTGCGGTTAATGCTAACTTTGGTTTGGCTTTATCAAAACATGTTGTGTAAGGTGTCAAACACTTTGGAATACTACCCCCCCCCCCCCGCCAGTTGTGGCTGCGGGGGTAGAAATCCACCCTTCTAGAGGGAAAAGACATGTAGTTACTGCTTTACCCGGTTAAAGTTAAACAGAGCCTCAGCATCACAAAAGCAAGGGAGGCCTGGACAATAGGTTTCCTGTCGAGGGAGGTGTTAGCACCTCCCCAGACAGCCTGTAGTGTATTGGGGCAGGGTGGGTTGAATGGAAAGATGCTTTTCCAGATACTGCCTGGGGCACACAAGGTGCTCCATGCATAGCCCGGTTCAAACCAGTTGCTGGGGCACTCCAGCCTCGCTCTGGCACGAAACCGAACAAAGGGAAATGGGTGTAACCACCCCCTTCCCAGGTCCACCAATAGGAGGGACCTAGCAGGCAATCCAGCCCCTAAAATCGGTATAAAGATAGGAACTGTGTCCACAGACTTTAGATTATCCTGGAATGAAACTCTGATACGAAACTCTTGGACCTTCGACGTTCTATATCGACGATAAGACTGAAGACATCTCCCTTATGGTCAAGGATTGGCCACCCTGTGCAAACAGGCACCACCAGAAACTTGCTGGTTTGCTTTGTCGACTCTCCTGCCGGAACCCAAAGACTCAGCGACTCATGAACTTTACTTCCACATCCACAGCAAAGATGAGACCCGTGGCGGACATGAGAGACGTGGGACCGGGCACCCTAGACTTCCTACATTTTGGTAACTGCTCATCTCCCGAGGTTCCCTCGCAGTTGTGCATTAGGATATGAGAAGCCCAAGACCCGAGCGCCATTTGCACTAAAGCTCAGCCCTCCACACTCCACGAGTGCCACATGGGGCCTGCTCCTGCATTTCAGCTCAATGCATCTTCCCGGTTGCTAGCCCGCTAGTAAGTTAGCCCTCTGAAGACTTCTTTTTAAATTTACACTGCTGGCCTGGTTGCTCCAGGCTTGCTCCAGCTTCTCTCCAAAGGAAAAGCTCCCCAGACCTTGCTCATGACTCAAAGCCAATCTTCACTTCCTGCGGGGGTTGCGATTGCCAAGGTTTGTTGGGTCCAATCTGGATACCAAAGCTGCAGTCAACTAGATCCTTTCTGAGACAGCTTGAATCCAGCTCCTGGTTGTCGTCGATACCATCAACAAACAAAAAAGTGGCCTGGTCAAAAACCTGTATGTGTGCCGCAACTGAACTAGTGCCCCAAAACCATTAGTAGCACTAGAAGTGATAGCCCGGGCCTGTTAGAAAAATTCCCATCAGCCCACCCATTTGGTGGAATGTCGTCATGTGGGAGATGTCACCAATCCAATTCTCAAACAGTGCACCTAGTCATGGCGCAGAGATGGATGGATTAACATGGTGTAAATACAGACCACTGGGCTTCACTGGTGATGCTAATGGGGTGCAGTGCAAAAAATTAAAGTGATAAACGTGAAGGTAAAATTGACTCCAAGGGCCAAAATCAATTTTAATCAGTATGGCGCTCGGGTCAAGATTAAAATTCTGCCAAAATAGTTTAAAATAATAACTATATGTGGGCAGAGTAAGTGGAGGTCGACATGTTTCAGCTGTACTGACTATTGGTCTTAGCTTTCTTCAGGACCATTAAAGAAACTGCGACTGCAAATCAAAAATTGAAAGATCAGTGATGCACGCTAATGTACATTGGATAAGTCCTACCAGTTCCTCTGAGCCCAGATGAATACTGTAGGAAGTCCAGAACTATATGTATCTCCTAAAAAAGAGATATAAGCGTGAATCAGAAACCATGTAGTGCACACCAGATTTCAGGAAAACAAGCACAAGATACTAAGCACACAAACAGGGCGATGGAGACAGTCTCTCCCCGCTAAACACGTGGATAAAAATCACATAAATGAGAATGAGTGTGGTAACTTACCCAGCATTATGTGGGAGTACGCCTCACCTCACCCGGAACCCACTCGGGAAAAAAGGGAGGCCCCGCTCTAGTTAAGGAGGGAAATGGGTAGGAAAGTACCTTTGAAAAATAGCAGAGGGACTAACAACAATAATAGCTGCCATTTCCAAAATTGTTCTTAACAAAACCTAGTTTTAACCCCTTTGAAGCTAATGACGAGCTGGGTTCGTCATGGCGCTTACCTGTCGTGCGCGGATGACAAGGCCAGCTCGTCATAAAATAAAGTAAAAAAGCAATTCCCAGCGCAGGACGGGAAAACGCCTAGCAGCCATGTGGTTAACCAAAAAAGAGACTCAACCAAGTATAAGAAAATTGACTATGAGACTATGCAGAGAGTTAATCAACCACAGTTGGAGGGCAAGGGCACTCCTTGGAGGACTGTGTCTAGCGATAAAATGACTACAAGAGGCTATCAGTAACCTTGGAGGACTGTGTCTAACAATAAAGTAACTGCAAGAGGCTATCAGTAACCAAGTACTGGGCAAATGACTGAAGACTCCAGGTGGGTAAAGCCACTCCTTAAGGGAACTCTCACTAGTATTAAATTGGCTCGCCCTATTGAGATAGCAAGGTGAAGGTCTGGTACCCTACATGTCCGTCGGTACCTCGGCGCCGACGTCCGAGAAGGAACGGAGGTACCGACGCACAGGGCGCATGTGTATTTATACCCTAGTTGATTGGGTACCTGTCTGCAGCTGTTACTGCTTGTAATTCGTCCGCTTCGTTAATCGGATACCCGCGCTAAAATGCGCATGCGCTAGGCATCCCGATAGTGCGGCGAGTGAGTAGCGTACTTTAAACGCGCATGCGCACGGCGCATAGACCGCAGAACGCATGTGCGGGCTCTGAGCCATATGCATCATTCAGCGCGTGTGCCAGAGTGTACTGCGCATGCGCTGGTGTTCAAACACATCCGATAGCGATGTGTGCCACCGCAAGGAGAAACAGAGCAATATTAGCGTCTACTAGACAGCCGTATCACGGGCAAGAGATATAATTAATGAAAGATGTCAGGGGATCTTATGTACTTATTTGTAATCCCTATCTGGGAAAAAGTAAATATATATGCCTAGATTGTGCCATAATATATATATATATATATATACACAGTACATAGAATGAGCCATGGTGGAAGCAGCTATACATATACTCCTGATGACAATAAGTATTAACAGTGTGTACTAAGAATAAGCAATTGCATGTGTGGAGTAGTGTATCAGGCTCAAATTGGCTAAATATGGTCTGGGATAAAGTCTTAAATGACCTCAAAGATGCTAACAGGATGGGTCAACTAAGAAAACAGATGCCGAAGACTCTGGACTAGTTGGATTTACAACGATGTCCACGGTATGTCATCATTCAAACCTTGCATGTGACTTTTCAAGAGAAAAATCCATTTCTGCTCCTTCCTGAAAAGAAATTTGGCCACATCACTGATGTGTGACGGAATAAATGGCCTTTCTAAAATGACCCATTTCATTTCATCAGCAGTGTGTCCTTGTTCCAGAAAGTGGTTTGTTAGTTTAGTAGCCTGTTTGCGACACCTGATGGTGCTTTTGTGCTCCCCTATTCTTATTTTGATCTTGCGGGTGGTATAGCCAACATACTTGAGGGAACAGGGACACGTTATCATGTAGATAGCGTTGTCGGTGTTGCAATTATTATGCTTTTTGAGCAGCCATGTCCTTCCAGTCCCTATATCAACTATAGTGTTTTTTTCAGTCTGGGGACAGACACTGCACGACCCACAGGGGTAGTGACCCGAGACTGGAGGAAGGTTCCATAGGGTTGTTGAGCCGTCAGTCTTGGTAGTCCTGGGTCTTGTGTGGACAAGAGTGTCTCGAAGACTAGGTGCCCTTTTAAATGAAAACAATGGTACTGGAAGGTTAGCCCCAGTACTATTCAAAATCGTCCAGTGTTTGCGAACCATTTTCTGGACAGAGTTAGACATTGTACTGAACGTACTAACAAATGTCAGGCGCTCCATTGGTGGTTTAGATGTTGATTATACATAGCACCTCTCTGTCGACCACCCCTCTTGAATGGTCGTTGTTGTGACCCAGCCCCTCTCTGGGGGGCTCCAGACGTGCTGGGTGCCTCTGAATCACTAGAGTAGGTGTCGGAACCAGAAGATGAGTAGTTGGATCCATGCTGTTTACCTCTGCTATTAAAGCTAGGGGCTACATAGTTGTCACTAGTGTATGGATAAGTTTTCTCCATAGAAAAGCGATCTAAATCTTTCTTGAACTTGTCCATCTTACTCATCAAGATGTTATCTTTATAATCTTTATTTGCCTTGTTTGTTTCGTCTAACTTTTTCTTGAACAGTGTACTACACCCAGCTTTAATCTGACCTTCAAGCACCTGAATTTCTATGAGAATTGCATCTGCTGCTCTCTTAGCTGTGCTGATTATTAATATCAGCCAGTCCCGCGTGCAGCGCCACGCAATGAGGGACCAGTCTCGTAGAAAGGCTTTGTCAGTTAAAAAAAGACGTGGTGTGTTCGTGACAATAAGGCCTGTAGGGGCACATTTGCCTCTCAGGTATTGTGCCATAATGGTTCCATGAATAGAGGTGCGTGTATGTGATTTTTTTAGATTTAACAGTGTAAGCCAGTCATCTTTTGCTACACTGGAAGTCTCAGGTAATGAGTCTAGAAGGGAGGGGTTGTCATCCAAAATAGTTTTTAACATCTCGTCATCAAACGCTAGTCCTGCAAAGTCAGCCATCTTCTTATCCCTGAAGTACAGGCTTTCCACACTTGGCTCAATGGATGTAACCCTCATCTCAAGTTCACGCTGGAGTATAGTCACACAAGACTCCCCTTCCTTGACGTATCCATCTTCCCTGAGGATGGTAGTCTACGTAGTGAGTTGTTTACCAAACCGATGGCAAGAAATTCACTCTTGTCATTCAACAGACATCACCCACGCTCCCTTAGGGAGAACCTTCCGGTGGGCCAGTTCCTCCGGGTTAGGAGGAATTGTTCATCCAGAGAACTTTTCAACAAACATGCAACCACACTAGCCACTCATCTAGAGGAACGCTATTACCCCAAGCATCTTGTGAACAAAGCATGGAAACGTGCCTCTAACAACAACCGTGAGGCACTGATTGAAAAACGCCCATCTAAACCACCAATGGAGCGCCTGACATTTGTTAGTACGTTCAGTACAATGTCTAACTCTGTCCAGAAAATGGTTCGCAAACACTGGACGATTTTGAATAGTACTGGGGCCAACCTTCCATTACCATTGTTTTCATTTAAAAGGGCACCTAGTCTTCGAGACACTCTTGTCCACACAAGACCCAGGACTACCAAGACTGACGGCTCAACAACCCTATGGAACCTTCCTCCAGTCTCGGGTCACTACCCCTGTGGGTCGTGCAGTGTCTGTCCCCAGACTGAAAAAAACACTATAGTTGATATAGGGACTGGAAGGACATGGCTGCTCAAAAAGCATACTAATTGCAACACCGACAACGCTATCTACATGATAACGTGTCCCTGTTCCCTCAAGTATGTTGGCTATACCACCCGCAAGATCAAAATAAGAATAGGGGAGCACAAAAGCACCATCAGGTGTCGCAAACAGGCTACTAAACTAACAAACCACTTTCTGGAACAAGGACACACTGCTGATGAAATGAAATGGGTCATTTTAGAAAGGCCATTTATTCCGTCACACATCAGTGATGTGGCCAAATTTCTTTTCAGGAAGGAGCAGAAATGGATTTTTCTCTTGAAAAGTCACATGCAAGGTTTGAATGATGACATACAGTGGACATCGTTGTAAATCCAACTAGTCCAGAGTCTTCGGCATCTGTTTTCTTAGTTGACCCATCATGTTAGCATCTTTGAGGTCATTTAAGACTTTATCCCAGACCATATTTAGCCAATTTGAGCCTGATACACTACTCCACACATGCAATTGCTTATTCTTAGTACACACTGTTAATACTTATTGTCATCAGGAGTATATGTATAGCTGCTTCCACCATGGCTCATTCTATGTACTGTGTATATATACATATATATTATGGCACAATCTAGGCATATATATTTACTTTTTCCCAGATAGGGATTACAAATAAGTACATAAGATCCCCTGACATCTTTCATTAATTATATCTCTTGCCCGTGATACGGCTGTCTGGTAGACGCTAATATTGCTCTGTTTCTCCTTGCGGTGGCACACATCGCTATCGGATGTGTTTGAACACCAGCGCATGCGCAGTACACTCTGGCACACGCGCTGAATGATGCATATGGCTCAGAGCCCGCGCATGCGTTCTGCGGTCTATGCGCCGTGCGCATGCGCGTTTAAAGTACGCTACTCACTCGCCGCACTTTCGGGATGCCTAGCGCATGCGCATTTTAGCGCGGGTATCCGATTAACGAAGCGGACGAATTACAAGCAGTAACAGCTGCAGCCAGGTACCCAATCAACTAGGGTATAAATACACATGCGCCCTGTGCGTCGGTACCTCCGTTCCTTCTCGGACGTCGGCGCCGAGGTACCGACGGACAGGTAGGGTACCAGACCTTCACCTTGCTATCTCAATAGGGCGAGCCAATTTAATACTAGTGAGAATTCCCTTAAGGAGTGGCTTTACCCACCTGGAGTCTTCAGTCATTTGCCCAGTACTTGGTTACTGATAGCCTCTTGCAGTTACTTTATTGTTAGACACAGTCCTTCAAGGTTACTGATAGCCTCTTGTAGTCATTTTATCGCTAGACACAGTCCTCCAAGGAGTGCCCTTGCCCTCCAACTGTGGTTGATTAACTCTCTGCATAGTCTCATAGTCAATTTTCTTATACTTGGTTGAGTCTCTTTTTTGGTTAAAACTAGGTTTTGTTAAGAACAATTTTGGAAATGGCAGCTATTATTGTTGTTAGTCCCTCTGCTATTTTTCAAAGGCACTTTCCTGTCCATTTCCCTCCTTAACTAGAGCGGGGCCTCCCTTTTTTCCCGAGTGGGTTCCGGGTGAGGTGAGGCGTACTCCCACATAATGCTGGGTAAGTTACCACACTCATTCTCATTTATGTGATTTTTATACACGTGTTTAGCGGGGAGAGACTGTCTCCATCGCCCTGTTTGTGTGCTTAGTATCTTGTGCTTGTTTTCCTGAAATCTGTTGTGCACTACATGGTTTCTGATTCACGCTTATATCTCTTTTTTAGGAGATACATATAGTTCTGGACTTCCTACAGTATTCATCTGGGCTCAGAGGAACTGGTAGGACTTATCCAATGTACATTAGCGTGCATCACTGATCTTTCAATTTTTGATTTGCAGTCGCAGTTTCTTTAATGGTCCTGAAGAAAGCTAAGACCAATAGTCAGTACAGCTGAAACATGTCGACCTCCACTTACTCTGCCCACATATAGTTATTATTTTAAACTATTTTGGCAGAATTTTAATCTTGACCCGAGCGCCATACTGATTAAAATTGATTTTGGCCCTTGGAGTCAATTTTACCTTCACGTTTATCACTTTATTTTTTTGCACTGCACCCCATTAGCATCACCAGTGAAGCCCAGTGGTCTGTATTTACACCATGTTAATCCATCCATCTCTGCGCCATGACTAGGTGCACTGTTTGAGAATTGGATTGGTGACATCTCCCACATGACGACATTCCACCAAATGGGTGGGCTGATGGGAATTTTTCTAACAGGCCCGGGCTATCACTTCTAGTGCTACTAATGGTTTTGGGGCACTAGTTCAGTTGCGGCACACATACAGGTTTTTGACCAGGCCACTTTTTTGTTTGTTGATAGTTTCTCTTAGGGCATGAGTAGTTCTGGTCGTTAAATATAGCCCTATTTGACCTTCCATACGTCTATTTTCTGTCGTCGATACCTCCTGGCAATCGTGGCTGCAGAGACAAGCTTCACCTCTTTACCTGAAATCTCCTCGACATCCCCTGGTTCCTTCCTGGTTCCTTCCTGGTCACTGGCTAGTAACCCAGACTCTGTCCCCTCTGCTTACAGGTTCTTCAGTTCCTCGATCTACCCTTGTATCCACCCGGACACTTTTCCTCTGGTCGCCTGCAGCACATCTTCGCAGATCTCCATAGGAAACATCGACGAAACCCGACACCAAAAGACACCTATGCATCCGGCTTCCATGGGTGAGGTAACTCGCGTACTCCGGTGCTCCCGTGGGTATTGACTATTTAAGTGTCCTAGTCTTAAGTGGTTTTGTCGTAGTCCACCCAGAAGTGCCCTAAATCTTTAACTTTGTAACTTTTACGTTCTCCATTCTAAGTCAATGGTAACTCGCAACTGTTCTTAGACACTGCAACCGTCTCCCGTGGGTCTCCTACTTCCTAACCTTTGGTTGTCTAGTGTAGCCCCAGTGATTCCCTAGGCTCTAGGCCTATTCACTCTTTCTGTAGTTGTTCTTATACCACTATTTTAGTATATGTTTTGTGAGGCCCCTAGGATAAAATTGTATTTGTGCCACTAATTGCATGCTATTTAAGTAACTTGTGATGTACTTCGATCTCTGACATCATAAAGAGTTCAGAGGGGTTGTGTTAGAAATATATACATATATATTTGATATATACCTTGTGTAGTGTCCTTTCATTTGGTATTCAAGGAATTATGATTAGTAAAAAAAAAAGCTTCACATGCTCTTGGGAGGTTAGCCTAAGACTGCTGGTCCATGCTACCACTAGGATAGCTTGTCTATAAGGTTGACTTTACAACCACCATCAATAAGGGTCGTTTAGACTGGTGCAAGGCACCCACTAGAATAGTGGACATCATATGCCAGGCTAACTTCTCACATTGGTGTGCAGCGAATGGGATAAGAGCTTGAATTTGTTTTACCATTATAATCTTGTAATATAATTTGAAAGATCACATTAAGGTACCAGTATGTACATACAAATCAAGTCTTATAATACTTTAAGTTTTACTGAACTTAGTTGTTGTACAGCAAAGGGCTTAGCACACCCTAACTACAATATTAGAGATATGCTCTAGTAGAAAACATTTAGTGTAGGTAGGTGCACACACCACACCTCACTAGAAAATGTCCTTAGGAGGAGAGCCTAGTGTGCCTCTCCCCACAGAAGTTGACCCTCCCAGGGCACCTTCTAAGTATGACACATTTACTATTCATGAGTTGAGAAGTCAATGTTCAGTCAGAAGATTAAGACAAGGAAAAAGCCCCACCTCTAAGCACCTGATAGATATATTAGTGGAATATGATGTGGACAAAGCATCCAACCCAGGTCCATCAGGGAGTGTAGAGGAGGACCATCCCTCAACAGAGGATCCCACTGGTGGAAATCATGGGGATACTGATGCTAAAGTGGATGCTAGCCAGGTGCAAGTCAGAGAATGGAACCAGGTTAACCTAGGACTACTTGGGACTGAGAATGGAAGAATCCAAGCAAGACCCCCAGGTAGGCCTAACAATGGGCACAGAAAGAGAAGATCACTTTCCAGTGATTCCAACCATTCTGCTGACTCAATAGGGTCCAATGCCTCAGCTCTAGGGAAAATGACTTCCCCTGAGAGAAGAGAGCATAAGGCTAGGATGAGGGAATCCAAGATTAGAACCAAGAGGCAAGAAATTGCCCTTGCAAAAGAGACCCTGGATCTTGAGAGAGAGAGAAAATTGTGTGGACTAGAGTCCACTGGTGGCAGCATAATTCCTAAAGATAAGGAAAGGTCTCATGACCATAAAAACCTGAATAACATTGTGCCCCCTATCAGTTAGGGGATGTCATCCATAAGTGGATTACTGCTTTGGAGAGGGCCTGCAAAGTACAGCTGGTACCCCAGAGTCAGTGGGCAGCAATGTTATGGCTCTCCTTTGCAGACAAAGGTAGAGATAAGCTCCTAAAAGTTATTGAACAGGATGCTGACAACTACACTGTCCTAAAGAGTGCTCTGATAGATGGGTTTGGCTTAACCACTGAGCAGTACAGATTGCTGTTCAGAGACACCCCGAAGACACGGACTCAGGACTAGACTGACTTTGTAGATTGTACCACTAAGGCTCGGAAGGCTGGTTAATGGGCAGTAATGTCAATGACTATACAGGATTATAGAACTTGATTATGAGAAAACAGATTCTTAATAATTGTCAGAACCAGTTATTGCATCAACACTTGATTGACTCTGATCTGACCTCCCCCCAAAGAATTGGGTAAGAAGGCAGACAGATGGGTCAGAACCAGGGTGAAGCAGAAGGTACAGAACCAAGGTAGTGATGAGAAGAAGCAAGACCAAAAGGGTGGGGAGAAAGCAAAAGACCAGAAGTCTTCTCAAGGTCCCCAGAAAGCCTCTACTGGTGGGGGTCCCCAACAACCTAAAAAGAAAGAAGGTCCAAAGAAACCATGGTGCAACATTTGTAAGAGTAACACTCACTGGAACAGTAAAAGCACAAAAAATGAGGCAGCTCCAACCACCATTACCCCTAAGGCAACTGTTCCCCCTAATACAGCTAATAGTGGTGGTTCTCAACAGAAGGGTGTAGTAGGGTTGACCCTGGGAACTGAAGTGGATTCTGGCTTAGTCAGAATACCAACTCAAGCTGTTCTTGTCTGTGATGTGGACATGGATATGTCCTCTACTGTGAGCCCCATTAACTTGGGCAAGTACAGACAGACTCCTTTAATTAATAACAAAGTGGCTCAGGCCTACAGGGACACATGTGCAAGTGTCAAGTTGGTGACACCCAACTTTGTGAACCCTGGACAGATCATACTAGGTGACAATTACCTAATGACCAATGCAAGCAATGTCACTACCACCCATAGTGTGGCAATTGTTAATTTCTCCTGGGGAGGGGTAACTGGCCTCAAAAGAGTTATTGTTAGTTCAGACCTCCCTGTAGAATATCTGCTTGGCAATGACCTAGAATCTTCAGTGTGGGCTGAAGTGGAGTATAGAACTAATGCAGAGAGAGATGTTAGGTATATCAGCGCATGTCCTTGCTGTGACTAGTTCACAGGCCAAAAAGTGCAACACTGAACAGGCCCTGGATCCTGCAAATATGGACCAGTTGCCTACCAGGAGGAGAAGCAGTAGGGTTAAGGCAGTGCCTCCCCCCTTGCCTCAGGATGAGGATCAGCCTCCCAAGGAAGCTGATAGTGAGACCCAAGAAGGAACTGTCCTAGAAGAGCTTGAGCCTGATCAGGTTGAGTTTCTTGTGACAGGGGGACCTTCAAGGGCAGATCTGAGGCAGGCGCAGTTGGACTGCCCTTCTCTTGAATCCCTCAGACAGCAAGCTGCTGCTGAGGCTGCTGAGAATGCTACAGGTACCCATAGATTGTATTGGGATGAAGGGCTCCTGTATTCAGAGGCTAGAGACCCCAAGCCTGGTGCTTCCAGGAGGTTGGTCATACCTTTGGCATTCAGGGGCTTCCTTCTCACCTTAGCCCACGATATTCCCCTAGCAGGACATCTTGGCTAGAAGAAAACTTGGGACAGACTTGTCCCTCACTTTCACTGGCCTCACATGTTAGAAGATACCAAGGAGTTTTGTCGCTCCTGTGTCACCTGCCAAGCCAGTGGCAAATCTGGTGGCACCACAAAGGCCCCCCTAATACCACTACCTGTGGTGGGGGTTCCCTTTGAAAGAGTGTGGATATTCATTGTTGGACCAATAGATCCCAAACAGCAGCTGGGCACAGGTTTATTCTGGTGGTAGTGGACCATGCCACCAGATACCCAGAAGATATTCCCCTAAGGACCACAAACGCACCTGTTGTGACAAGAGCCCTCCTGGGAGTTTTCTCAAGAGTGGGTTTTCCGAAGGAGGTTGTCTCAGACAGAGGTGAAAACTTTATGTCTGGATATTTGACTGCTATGTGGAAGGAGTGTGGAGTGAATTACAAGTTCTCCACACCCTACCATCCACAGTGCAATGGTCTGGTGGAGAGATTCAACAAGACCTTAAAGGGCATGATCAAGGGTTTACCTGAAAAGCTTGGACATCCTTCTGCCCTGCCTTTTGATTGCTTACAGAGAGGTCCCACAGAAGGGAGTTGGCTACAGCCCTTTTGAACTTCTGTTTGGGCACCCTTTAAGAGGACCCCTTTGTCTGGTGAAGGAAGGATGGGAGTTACCTATCAAAGCTCCAAAAGAAGACATTGTGAATTATGTACTTGGTCTCCGCTCCAGGATGGGTGAGCAAATGAAAAAGGCATCCAACAACCTTGAGGCTAGCCAGGAACTCCAAAAAGCCTGGCATGACCAAAAGGCTGTGCTGACTGTTTACCAACCAGGGCAGAAAGTGTAGGTTTTTGAGCCAGTGGCTCCAGCAGCACTCCAAGACAAATGGTCTGGACCCCACACTATTGTTGAGAAGAAGGGAGAGGTAACCTATTTGGTTGATCTTGGAACTCCCAGGAGCCCCCACAGGGTGCTTCATGTCAACAGATTGAAACCATATGTTGACAGGGCAGACAAGGACTTGCTCGTGGCTACAGATGAGGGACAGGAGGAAGAGAGTGACCCTCTCTCAGACCTGCTTTCTCAGAGCTCTGATGATGGTTCAGTTGATGGTATATCCTTGGCAGGCAGCCTCACTGACCAACAGCTGAGAAAGCAATCAGTATATAGTATACCAAAAGAGTACTTACTTACAAATGGAAAAGAAAGGAAAGAACAAATCGCAAGTGCAATGTTTTTATTCACAACGCACTTATATCAACCTTTTTATGGTTAAACGTTATGTATCAAAAGAGACATTGTTCTTTTATCCAATGATTTTTGTGCCCACATAGGAAGAGGCGAGGGAAGGGAGTGCTGGGTGAGGATTTGAGTGAAATAGTTGTGACTCATTATTCAATAATATGTGACATAAACAACATACGCCAAAGTTCATGTATATGTTCTTTAGGATGGTCCCCATAAATCGGGGCCACACGAGACATGCAAAAGTCAATACATTATATACAATCAAGCTCCTAAACGGCTGTATATATCCTGCTGATGATAGGAGTTGATAGGGTAGGCAGCAGTCAACTGACCCAGCACTGCCTTAACCCTACTGCACTTTCCTTTCTTTTCCATTTGTAAGTAAGTACTCTTTTGGTATACTATATACTGATTGCTTCCTCAGGTCTGGGACCCCTCTGTCCATAATGACTATTCACCCAGGTCCCTTTGACTTTATGGTTATAACCCTTGTTAGAAATGGGATCCCTGGCTGGCATGGGCTTGCGCCAAAATCAGTCAGAGACAACCACTCCTAAGTCAGGGCAAGGGAGTTACACGCCAAGATAACCCCTGCTCACCCTCTAGGTAACGTGGCACGAGCAGCAAGGCTAAACTTGGAGGCGATATGAGTTAAGTATTTGCGCACGCACCCCAGCAACAACACCCAAGGCCCACCACAAAGGAAACTCCACACAAGGTTATATAAAAAATAGCCTTTGTATTACAATAAACACATTAGATAAAAACACACACTTTACAATGTGCCAGGGGCACGGGCAGAATTTACAGGGGATATTTACAAGACAGGGCCACCTGGACTACTGTCAGGAATCAGCACTTTTATAAGTAACACTTTTAGAAATAGCACTTTAGAATGTAAAATCACTGTAGTACACAATATAAAAATAGAGCACACACCAGTAATCACTGGTTACCAGGACCTCACTAGCACCACCTGTACTAGGGAGAAAACAACCACCTACATATCACACTACCTGTAGGGGTGTAAGAACATCACACATGATGCAATGCATAACATTCATTCAGAGGTGTAAGGAGGGAAAACACATGATGCATCGCAATACATTCAGAGGTGTAAGCAAAAACACACCGTTGCGCAGTACTCACATTGGCACATAAATCATAAATGCGCCAGAACTCACATTAGTCACCACCTGTGACTGTCCCTGTATCCCAATGTCAGGGTCCTAAACGTGGCAGCTTCCCACGAAGTGCTGGGCAGCTGTAAAGGATGATGAGGGGCATCGTGGGAGCCTCACAGGCTCTGAGCAAAAGCACTGTCCCCCAAGAGCCTCTCTGGGGCTCTACCTCAACTGTGGGCTGGGAGCCATGCAGGGCTCAACAAATATGGGCTCGCACTTCAAGGAATGCCCGGAGCCTCACAGGCTCAAAATAGGGATGCCGCTGAGAGCCTCTCTGGTCCAAATATGCACTGCAGTTGGAGTCCCCCTCTCTGGGGACTCGAAGGAATCACACTGCGGCAACCAAGAGCCTCTCTGGGCCCGGGAAACAAGTGGGGCACCTGGAGCCTTCTCGGCTCCAAAACAACTAACTCCGCGGAAGGGAGGGGGTGGGCACCGGCAATGTGCCCCGACGCCCCCCCTCTCTTTTAGCACACACACGGCCCCCACTCACCGGTCTGCCCTCACAGGGTCGTCTGCGCTCTCCTCGGCGGCGGTAAGGGAAGCCTTCTCTCCTGGGCTGCGGCGGCAACATCTCCGGTCTCCCTCTTGACCCGGGAGACCGGCACAGCAACAAGGGCTTCCCCCAGGCAGGGGGAAGCGGAAACAAATTCTTCCCGGCCCCGCCCACAACCAGGCGGCGGGCCGGACATCTCCTTCCTACCCAGACGAGCCCCAGACTGCGGGGGCGGGACTTCAGAGTCCTCGGGCTGGCAGCCAATCACGGCACGGCCCGGGGACAGCATCATCAGGAGGCTCGGCCGGCTGGACCAATCCCAGCGCGGCCGGGTGGGGATGCCGCCGGCTATCTTTCTCCGGGGGCCGCGGTGGTGATCACGGGGCCATGCCGGGTGGGCACCGGCTTTGTGGCAATAATTAAAAGAAAGCACTCCTAGCGCTAGGGGGCATAAAGCGGCCAATAAAGGCGGAAATGAGCGGGATGGCAACCGCGCCGCTCGTCCACAACACGGGGTGACAAATGCCGGGTGGGCACCGGCTCTATGCACATAAAGCGCTCCCAGGCGCTCTAAAGAAGAGATAAAGCGCTCCCAGCGCTTAGTGGGCAAAAGAAAGCAAAATAGGCTCCAGCAAAAGGTCCTGGTCATCAGGAGGGGCATGCAGGGCCCAGGGGCCAGCGCACAGGGCAGGAGACAGCCCCCACGGCGGTCCCTCCTGGGCCCCACCAGCAGCAGCCCCCTCCTATCAGGATCCTGGAAGAGAACAGTTTCAGTGGGGACACAGCCCCATTTTTATACACCAAATCCTTTGTTCTGGCACAGGGTGGGGGCAGACTCAGTCGCAGCTGGTCCTTGAGTACCCTTGATGGCCCAACCACCCCTTTCTTTCACTGGCAGGGCTAGGGTCATCAGTCACACCACAGGGGGGCGGAGCCAGCATTGTGTGGGGAAAACCCAGCCCATCCAGGACACAGGTACACTCCTCCCACACATCACTCATGCTAATCTCACACTCACCACCGGGCAGACCCACCCAGCCTTCCTGGAGTCAGGCTCACCAGCCAACTCCAGCCAATCACACGCCAGGCATATTTTATATTAATATGCCAACTCCTAGAAGTAGCACTTCTACATATGACACACTCATGCAACACACACCATTGCGAAGCATTCACTCTCACGAATGTGCACATACCAAACTTGAGCATGCACGCCTCACGCATCAGGAACTACCAGGGACACAGTCATTCCCTATGCATTCCTATGGGAGAGCAGGCCAATCTCACATACGCACTCAGGGAGCGCACGCACTTTACACTGCGCCAGTGTCAAAGTGCGCAAAGACCAGAAATCACTATCACTGGGTCACAAACACAAAGCAAAAAGTTCAGGGGTGAACCTGCCAGAAGGGACAAGTCCAACAACCCTGTTGTTTGTAACATCACTGACCAACAGCAGCAGGACTGCAGACAAGTTCGACAGTCCCACAGACATATGTTTTCTCTGACTCCAAGTCATACTAGCTGGTGTACCCATGAGGTGGACACTGGTGACAGTATACCTCTAAAGAGTAAAATCAGCAGGCAAGCTGATCATGTCAGGGACTGCATCAAGACCGAGGTCCAACAGATGTTAGAGTTGGGAGTCATTGAGCCCTCAGAGAGCCCTTGAGCCAGTCCTGTAGTCCTGGTGCCTAAACCCCACACCCAAGATGGTAAGAGAGAGATGAGGTTTTGCGTGGATTTCAGAGTCCTCAATGCTGTCACTAGGACAGATGCCCACCCAATACCAAGAGCAGATGAGCTCATTGACAGATTGGCTTCTGCCAAGTTTTTGAGTAGATTTGACTTGACAGCTGGCTACTGGCAGATCAGACTAGCTGATGATGCAAAAGCTAAAACAGCATTTTCAACCCCATGAGGTTATTATCAATTTGTGGTAATGCCCTTTGGTCTGAAGAATGCACCTGCCACAGTCCAAAGGTTGGTGAACCAAGTCCTCCCAGGTCTGGATGCATACTGTGCAGCTTATCTTGATGATATTGCTGACTTTAGCTCCACTTGGGAAGCTCACCTGATCCACCTGAAGAATGTTTTGGAGGCCCTGCGGAAGGCAGGCCTGCTATCAAGGCTAGCAAGTGCCAGATAGGGCAGAGTAAGGTTGTGTACCTGGGCCACCTTGTAGCTGGAGGTCAGGTTCAACCATTGGAGAGCAAGATCCAGACCATAAAGGACTGGACTCCTCCCACCACCCAGACACAAGTTAGAGCTTTCTTGGGCCTGTCTGGGTGCTACAGGAAGTTTGTTAAGAACTATGGGTCCATTGTGACTCCTCTTAATGACTTGACCTCAATGAAAATGCCAAAGAAAGTTCAGTGGACAGTAAGCTGTCAAAAGGCATTTGATGACCTGAAGCAGGCCATGTGCACTGTATCTATTCTGCAAAGTTCAGACTACTCCAAATAATTCATTATTCAAACAGATGGTTCTGAATTGGGTGTGGGTGCTGTTCTTTCACAACTGAATAAAGATGGTTAAGACCAGCCAATAGCTTTTATTAGCAGAAGACTGACCCCTAGAGAGAATCGTTGGTCAGCTATTGAGAGGGAGGCATTTGCTGTGGTTTGAGCCCTGAAGAAGCTGAGGCCATACTTGTTTGGTACTCACTTCAAGATTCAGACAGACCATAATCCCCTCTTGTGGCTAAATCAGATGAAGGGTGAAAATCCCAAACTGCTTAGGTGGTCCATTTCCCTACAGGGGATGGACTTTACAGTGGAACTTAGACCTGGGACTGACCATGCCAAGCAGATGGACTCCCCAGATATTTCCACTTAGAACATGAAGACTCAACTGGTCAAGGTTAGTTTAATGTCCCTATGTTTGGGGTGGGGGGTTGTGTAGGAGAGTAGGGTCTGCTTCCTATGGTCACCCCCACTTTTTGATGTGATTCTCTGGCTTTTCGACATTAGTGTGGCTGTGGGACTGCTAATCAGACCCACAGCCCAGCTGTTCTCTCTCTAAATTGATGCCTTGTACTTTAGGTACATACCTGATTGGGTATTGGGTCACCTTTGTGAGCCCCTGCATAGTGTACCATAGGTACCCAGGGCATAGGTGCATCCAAGGCCTACCAGGGGCTGCAGCATGTATTATGCCACCCCTGGCTGGCCATCTAAACTGACACCACAGACTGATCACTCAGCTTGGGTAAGGTGGTGTAATCACCCCTTACCTAGATATAGTAAATCTATATCTACCTTATATATAGACACATAGTAACCTATGAGTCACTCCTATGGCAGGCGTTAAGAATCCTGGAGGCAGGGTGCTTAGTTTTATGTGAGAGGGTGCCCTAGCATGAGCTGAGCCCCTCTTCAGCCTTCGGAACCATCTCCTTATAGTGGTTCTATGATATAGCTATACTATATACTCTTAAGTGCATTATAAACCTCACGGTTAATGTTAACTTTGGTTTTGCTTTATCAAAACATGTTGTGTAAGGTGTCAAACAGTTTGGAACACTGCCCCCCCACCAGTTCTGGCAGCAGGGGTAGCATTCCACCCTTCTAGGGGTAAAAGACATGTAGTTTCTGCTTTACCCGGTTAAAGTTAAACAGAGCCTCAACATCACAAAATGGATGCTGCTGCCACAGACACAAGTCTGACCTCCTGCTGCTGGGGTAAACTCCAGCAAAGGAAGCCTGGACAATAGGTTTCCTGTCGAGGGAGTGCTGCACCTCCCCAGACAGCCTGTAGTGTATTGGGGCAGGGTGGGTTGAATGGAAAGATGCTTTTCCAGATACTGCCTGGGGCACACAAGGTGCTCCATGCATAGCTCGGTTCAAACCAGTTACTGGGGCACTCCAGCCTCGCTCTGGCACGAAACCGGACAAAGGGAAATGGGTGTAACCACTCCCTTCCCAGGTCCACCCATAGGAGGGACCTAGCAGGTAATCCAGCCCCTAAAATTGGTATAAAGATAGGAGCTGTGTTAATTAGATTATCCTGGAATGAAACTCTGATACGAAACTCTTGGATCTTTGATGTTCTATATCGACTAGAAGACTGAAGACATCTCCCTTGTGGTCAAGGAGTGAACACCCTGTGCAAACAGGCACCACCATTAACTTGCCAGTTTGCTTTGGCGCGCTCCTGCCAAAACCCGAAAACTCCGTGACTCAGGAACTGAACTTCCAGACTTCACCGACTCCAATCCACATCCACAGCAAAGCTGAGACCGGTGGCGGACACGAGAGACATGGAACCAGACACCCTGCAATTCCTGCATTTTGCTAACTTCTTGACTACTGAGGCACCCTCATGGTTGTGCATTGGGGCATTAGAAGCCCGAAATCTGAGCGCCATTTGCACCAAACCTCAGCCCTCCACACTCCACGAGTGCCGTGTGGAGCCTGCTACTGCATTTCAGCTTGACGCGTCTTCCTGGTTGTTAACCATCTAGTTAGTTAGCCCTCTGAAGACTTCTTTTTAAGTTTACACCACTGGCCTGGTTGTTCTAGGCTTGTTCCAGCTTCCCTCCAAAGGAGAAGCTCCCCAGACCTTGCTGGTCTGACTCGAAGCCAATCTTCACTTCCTGCGTGGGTTGCAGTTGCCAAGGCTTGTTGGGTCCAATCCGGATACCGATGAGGCAGTCAACTAGATCCTTTGTGGGCCAGCTCGAATCCAGCTCCTGGTCATCGTTGACACCTCCTTATCCTCATGGCTGCAGTGACAAGCTTCACCTCTTCACCTGAAATCTCACCATCGCCTAGTTCCTTCATTGTTCCTTCTTGGTCACTGGCTAGTGACCCAGATTCTGTCCCCTCTGTTTTCAGGTTCTTCAGTTCCTCGATCCACCTTTTGATCCACCCGGAAACTTTTCCTCTGGTCGCCTGCAGCACTTCTTCGCAGATCTCCATAGGAAACATCAACGAAACCCGACACCAAAAGACACCTATGCACCCGGCTTCCTTGGGTGAGGTAACTCAAGTACTCCGGTGCTCCCATGGGTATTGACTATCCAAGGGTCCTAGTCTTAAGTGGTTTTGTCGTAGTCCACCCGGAAGTACCCTAAATCTATAACTTTGTAACTTTTACGTTCTCCATTCTAAGTCAATGGTAACTCGCGACTGTGTTAGACACTGCACGCGTCTCCCATGGGTCTCATACTTCCTAACCTTTGGTTGTCTAGTGTAGCCCCAGCGATTCCCTATGCTCTAGGCCTATTCACTCTTTCTGTAGTGGTTCATATACCAATATTTTAGTATATGGTTTGTGAGGCCCCTAGGGCAAAACTGTATTTGTGCCCCTTATCGTATGCTATTTAAGTAGCTTGTGATGTACTTTGATCTCTGACCTCATAAAGAGTTCAGAGGGGTTGTGTTAGAAACAAATACATATATATTTGATATATACCTTGTGTGGTGTCCTTTCATTTGGTATTCAAGGGATTATAATTGGTAACACAAACAGCTTCACATGCTCTTTGGAGTTTAGCCTAAGACTGCTGGTCCATGCTACCACTAGGATAGCTTGTCTATAAGGTTGACTTTACAACCACCATCAATAAGGGTCGTTTATACTGGTGCAAGGTGCCCGGTAGAATAGTGGACATCACATGCCAGGCTACCTTCTCACAGATATTGTTGCAAATAACCTGATTGACTTGTAATATGGCCATTCTTTGTAATAACATTCTGTTGAGAAGCTTTAACATCTTGATGCAGTTGTTGTGTATTGCAATCAGGTTGACAGGTGGATAAATCCACTTGAATACTTTCATTTACCTGATGAGCATTACACATAGGAGCAATAAAACTGCTGTCATATGACTGTACATATTTTGATGCACCATGTATATTAAAATAGATTCTTCAGACTTTCTCAACCTCTTGCAAATAGAGAACCACCAGATTCTTAATTTCCCACCATACGCCATAATTTACTGTAACGGAAGAGTGTGCTACCTTTACAATTTGAAAAGGTCCGTCATAATGGAAATTAATTTTAGGCTGAATATGTTTCATATTCTTGATTATAACTGCCTACACACATACCTACTTTTGCTAAGAAAATATGATCATATTTTCTCCTGAGCTCTACAAACGTTAGCTTTTACCGTTTCTACATCACTGTCCAACATATTCTCTTCCTCTACTCTTGAGAAAAATGTATCATTCAACCAAACAGCCACTAATCCAGTATTTCTCTTTTTACCTCGTTACAGGGTAAAAGGACCTACCCTGAATTACTGTGTTACTATATGCAGGCGATGCTGTCCTCATAGCGAGGAGAGCTAATGGCCTACAAAGTTTGCTTGATTCTTTTAATGCTTTTAATGTTTTTATGAATAATCTAGGGCTCAAGTACAATTTCCACAAATCATATATAATAAAATGTGGACCACAAAATGCTAAGACAAGGGAAATTTTACTCGAAGGAGAAGAAAGCAGGAAAGCCCCCCATTTTACCTATCTGGGAGTTCCTTTTGATGTGAATTTTAATTGGAAGTTTTTCCTAAATGTCATAGCCATGCAATTTAAAAAGTTGATTGATGCTGTCATTAGATTTGCCAAGAGCCTAGGCCATAAGCCAATTAAAGAAATATTATGTGTTTTTAAGAGTACATGCCTCTCAGTAGTAACTTTTGGTGCAGGTGTCTGGGGAAATGTAAATTGTAACTCGTCTCAAGTAGTAGAAAATACGTTTAAGGAGACTGCTTGAGGTGCCCCAGACTACCTCTGTTTAGTTTTGTCATGAGGAAGTTGGACTGAACTTTTTAAATCCATACCAATATAATAAAGAGAGAGCCCAAACTTTGAGGCGGGTTATCTCAGGAACCACAGCACCAATCACAACACCCAATACAGCGTTGGAAAGGGCAGTTGCAGCAGAAGGACATAGGCTATGCAGACACCCACTAATACACATTTAAAAGGTAAAAGAACCGTGCCAGCAAAGTAGTCCCTTGTGGGCGTGTCTGCGTTGTGTTGTGGGCGTGTGTTGGTGGAGTGACAAACGCTGGGGGCGTGTGGTACGTTCTGCCCTTCATGCCATGTCTCATATCGTGTGCTAATCCCATCCTGCTCCCTTTAAATACCCCTGCACCCCATAATCATAACCCACCCTTACTTCTTAAAATACCCCAACAGCCTTAAACAATAACCCATCTTAACCCTATAAATATACCCTGCACCCCAAAAACCAAACCTATCCCTAAACCCTAAAAATACCCCGGGAACCCCAAAACCCATACCTAGCCCTGAACCCTATAAATACCACTGTACCTCAAAACCCAAACCTACACCTGAACCCTAAAAATACCCCTGTACCCCAAAACCCAAACCTAGCCCTGAACTCTAAAAATACCACTGTACCCCAAAACCCAAACCTACCCTTGAACCCTAAAATACCCCTGTACTCCAAAACCCAAACTTAGCCCTGAACCCTTAAAATACTCCTGTATCCCAAAACCCAAACCTACCCCTGAACCCTAAAATACCCCTGTACCCCAAAACCCAAACCGAGCCCTGAACCCTAAAAATACCTCTGTACTCCAAAACCCAAACCTAGCCCTGAACACTTAAAATACCCCTGTGCCCCAAAACCCAAACCTACCCCTGAACCCTAAAAATACCCCTATACCCCAAAACCCAAACCTAGCCCTGAACCCTAAAAATACCCCTGTACCCCAAAACCCATACCTATCCCTAAACCCTAAAACTACCCCTGTACCCAATAACCCAAACCTATATCTGAACCCTTAAAATACCCAAACACCCCAAAACATATACCTCAGTATCCCAAAACATATACCCCTATACCCATACTTACCTTATCCAAACATTTTAAAAAAACATGCTTTTACCATTCATGCATTTACAACGAACTTCGTTGTAAATGTATGCGTGGTAAAAGCATATAAAATGTAATGCCATGCGTTATAATGGTATTGCGCAGTCATGGTACTTTCGTAATGAAAGTATGCGGTGTGATGGTATGCGAAAAGAAAGTTGCAGAATAATGGGTGTTTACCCTCCCCCGAAAAGTACATTGGTTGCACGGCGGCCCACATCTCCAGCAACATACTCATATTTTTCACCACCCTTTTGAAAAATGTAAAGGTCTCTCTCATTGATGTCCAGCACCGACATACACTTTTAGACACACCTCCCGCCACAAGTTCTAGAATTGCGAACTTTAGAGCTGGGGAGCTACGTTCGAATCTCGGCATCAGCTCAACATCCTGTGATTCCAGGCAAATCGCTGTGGGGCATATTACCAAGCAATAGCAATAATTATCGCTATCGCTTGGTTAGAGACAAAAATTTGCCGCTGAGCTGCGCAGATTTTTACCGCAAATAAACCTTGGGATTACCAAGGTTTATCGCTGAAAAGTCAGCGATATTCATGCATTACCGAACTAATGCTCTTAGCCATGTTATCCACCTCCCATTGGATAACATGGCTAAGAAGATGCTAGAGCTGGGAGTAATTGAACCTTCCAACAGCCCTTGGTCCAGTCCGGTGGTGCTCGTGCCAAAAGCCGCACCACCAGGCACCACACCTGAACTGAGGTTCTGTGTGGATTACCGAGGACTGAATTCAGTGACAAGGACTGATGCTCATCCGATCCCTAGGGCGGATGAATTGATTGACCGGCTAGGAGCTGCCCAATATCTGAGTACCTTTGACCTCACTTCAGGGTACTGGCAGATCTCCTTGACAGATGGAGCAAGGGAAAGGTCAGCCTTCTCCACGCCTGAGGGACACTACCAGTTCTGTGTGATGCCCTTTGGGCTCAAGAACGCCCCTGCCACATTTCAGCGGCTGGTGAACCAGGTCCTCTCTGGAATGGAGAGTTTCTCTGCTGCTTACTTGGATGACATTGCTGTCTTCAGTAGCAGTTGGGAGGACCATCTGCAGCATTTGCAGGCCGTTCTCCAGGCCCTGAGACAAGCTGGATTGACCATCAAAGCCAGCAAATGCCAGATTGGGCAGGGGTCGGTTGTGTACCTTGGACACTTGGTGGGTAGGGGGACTGTGCAGCCCCTGCAGGCGAAGATTGAGGCAATCATGGCCTGGGAACCCCCCAAGACCCAGACTGAGGTCCGAGCTTTCCTGGGCCTCACAGGATACTACCGTCGCTTTGTGAAGGGGTATGGCACTATTGTAGCGCCCCTCACAGAGCTCACCTCCAAGAAACAACCTCGACGGGTAGTTTGGACAAAGGCTTGTCAGCAAGCCTTTGAAAAGTTGAAACAGGCAATGTGTGCGGCACCGGTCCTGAGGGCCCCAGACTTCTCCAAGGAGTTCATTGTCCAAACAGATGCATCAGAACATGGCATTGGGGCAGTGTTATCGCAACTCAATGAAGAGGGCCTGCATCAACCTGTAGTCTTCTTATCCAGGAGACTGCTTCCCCGGGAACAGAAGTGGAGTGCCATTGAGAGGGAAGCTTTTGCGGTGGTGTGGGCTCTGAAGAAGCTGCGGCCATACCTCTTTGGCTCGCACTTCCTGGTTCAGACTGACCACCGACCCCTTCGTTGGCTAATGCAGATGAAGGGGGAAAATCCCAAGTTGTTGAGGTGGTCCATCTCCCTACAGGGAATGGACTTCCGGGTGGAACATCGGCCTGGAGTGGACCACGCCAATGCAGACGGTCTCTCCAGGTATTTCCGCCTTAGTGATGAGGACTCCCAAGGGGTTGGGTAGTTCTCCCCACTTTCAGCTGGGGGGGACGCGTGTTAGACCTGTCTGGCTTTTTGGCGAAGTCCCTCCTAATTTTTATTTATTTTGTCCCCTTTTTGCCCCTCAAACCCTTATTAATTTTTGTGTCTACTGACTTTTTGTAGGTGTTGGCCAGGGGGATAGGTGTTCCCTCTCCCCCTCATAATTTTTTACCTCAGGTCCAGAGGCCTGTTCTGACAGGAAAGTTGGCACCACCTAAAATGGTGGCCACCAACTGCCCCAACTGTCACCAACAGAACTTGGCTATAGCCTAACATAGGGCATTCCAGAACCTTCTGGTCCATTCTGGACCATTGAAGGGCAGCCTATATAAGGCGGAATGCGAGGCAGCCATTTTGTCTACCTGTGGAAGTCAGCTGGAGGACAGGTGGTAGCTGAGGGTGGGAAGAGGTTGGACTCAGGGTTGACCTCCTGAACTGGGAGGCTGCTTTACTGGGTTAACCCACTATTCCCCTGTTGGTTACTTGTCCTGGCCCCGCTGTGGGAAGTTGCTGGAGACCCTGGGCGCCTAGCTTGCCCCCCTTTCTAACTACTAGTGGGGAAGCCCTAGGAGAAGGAGACTGCAGCGCTGCGGAGCGCAGTCCTCTGCCCAGAGACTGGTAATTGAGTTAGACTGTCCCCTGGTCCCTGATTCCCTGGAGCGTCACCTCTCACCTGCTGTGGTGGAGCGCCACTGAGGAGAGCAGAGGCCAGGAGAAAACGGGCTGTTCCGCCCTTCTGAACCCCCAAGTTGGTACTGGACGAGCGGCGCCGTAGTGGAGCCGGGTTTGTGTGCCCTGTGGTGAGAAGCAGACCGGGAAAAGCCCTTGTCAATTGCCCAGTGGAAGAGCAGCGTCAAACAACCAGCGCGGTCTCAGGAGGTGAGACACTTCTCTTCGCGCATGCCCAGTGGCGCTGTCAGGCTCCGGGAGGCGGAGTTGGATCAGTGCAGGTGGGAGTGAGGAAAGCGTCGCGCATGTCTGGAGGATCAGCGCGACCCCTTCCTGAGTGAGGAGAGCGTCGCGCATGACTGGAGGAGCAGCGCGACCCCTTTCACGGTGAGGAGAGGCGGGACGGGAGCGAGCGCCTTCCGCGCATGTCCGCCGAGGGAGCGCCTTTGTGAAGAGAGGCGCCGAGGAAGCTTCTCAGGAGCGGCAAGTGATCCTGCCTTCTCCTCCTGCTCGAGCGCCACCCTGAAGAGCTGGCCCGAGCAGGGGGGGGAGCTAAGAGGCCCAGAAGGGGCCTGGGGGCATCGTGCTTTTGGTCCCTGACGCCCCCTAAGTGGGAGACCCACCGAGGAGTTGACCCACACCCAATAACCCCGAGGAGACCCCTGAGGCGAAGAGAGCCTCTGCAGCCTCGGTTCCTAGCCCCTCCTTTTCTGTGTCACCTTTCCCTCTTGGCGCAGAACAACTTCAACAACAGCTAAAAACAAGTAAGGAGGTGTACTGGAAAGGGGGAGAGTGGCACTAATGGTCATCTTGAAATAACTCACATCCTATTAATTGCCACAGCTGAGTGACACACAGGAGAGAGTAACTTGAAGGGATCATCAACAACTGTGTATTAGGGAGTGAGGGGGGTTGGTGTTGGGAGAGACCAGTATTGGGCACAATACAGTATCCACTTGTAATTACTTCTGGGATCTTATAAAAATGCATAATTAATGTGGATCTTGATCTGGGAGCCTACTGTGTCATGATTAATTCGTTGACAAGTGTATTGTCTTATTGAACAAGATTCTAGTAGGGTAATAATTAGCCTAATTGATTCTAAGGTATAGTTCTCTAACTGCAAAAGTGTGATAAGAGTTCAGGAATATAGTAACTGCTGGTAATTTAAAAAGTGATAATCTGCTAGTAATTTCAAAAGTGTAACTGCTGATTCTAAAGGTGCCTTGAAATGTTTTGAACTATTTATATGTGAACTACTGATATTTGACAACAAAGAGCATATTATTTTTATATAAAGCAGTACGTATTTTCATATAATTTTGGTGTAGTGTTTTCTTTTTGAGTGCTATTTCGTGGAATTACTTTTGGGTGGTCTGCAACCTTTACACTGTGCCTCTGAGATGCTAGTCTTGCCCTAGGCCAGGCTACCTAATTCCAACAGGTGGACATAATAATGTCACTAAGAACTCAAAGTTTTTTACACGCTCCAGGAGTTCTGGGACAAATCAATACTGAAGCAGGGGGAATTCCCGTGCTGCTGAAGGCTGGTTGTCTTCAAGAACTTGTTGTACTCTAGGAGCTTAGTGGAAGTAGCCATGCCGTATTTGGACTGCATTGGCTGTGCCATAATATGGTTATGATTTTTATGCCTATATAAGGATATGATAAGTTGTACCTATATAAGGGCATGAATCGGGAAAATTACACTAGATCCCTAGATACATTACAACAGTTC